>NW_026925867.1:0-106743 GCF_032062105.1 Saccostrea cuccullata
ACCTCCTATGGATTGCTTCAGTAGATATGAAAGCTCTTTGTTAAATTGTGGAGTATCTAGATTTGATAGATGTAGCAGTGGTCAGGAGGCAGGAGTCCATTGCTACCACAAAATAAATGGTTTGTTGTTTAGACATTGCATCTCTATTATGCTATATTTAAAATTAAGCTGATTATTCAAATTCAATTTTTCTAATGAATTTATTGATTTTAACAAATAAAATTCAAAAATAAATGTGCAACCATTAGAGACATTTAAGGGATGTTTTTGTTTAGATCTATGTGCTTTTTTATGTTTTAATCACTCAGACTTGTCCTGACATATTTAAACACCCAATTTTATGTTAACGACCCCAAAATCTACCTAATTCAAGATCAATAATTTACCGCCTGTCAATCATTAAAAAAAAACAATAGCTTCTGATTTGACTGACAGGCCAGCTACCCGTGCTACCTGATAGTCTGAGTTTGTGTCCTTTGAAAACGATCGCCTGGTCACGCGTCAAACACTTTCGTGTAGCCGCCTTGTATACACGGGGGTTAAAAAAAAGAATCTTGGTAAAATTTTATTTTAAAAACAATTGAGATACTGAGCAGACAAATAAAACATGACTTAATAAAATATTTGCTTTTAATCTCAACGGCTATATTGTATTTTAAGCGATATGTCGTACAAGATACCTGCTCTGTAGAATTTAGACCAGTCTGTGCACAGAAACGCTATTTGCCAATTAAAATTGGAATATGAAAAATAGGAAAAGATATTTAGTACAAACGGCACGGATAAAAAAATCCTTTATCCTATGTTTTACCTACTTATATTTGAATACAATCTATACCATGTTCCGTTGTAAAGTTCTGAAATGTCAGAAACAGCTGTCGAGTTTCGAGATTGTAAATTTTAGTTCGAATTTCCTAACATCTGTCAATACCCAATATTCGAAATTAAAAATGAATATATATATATATATATATATATATATATATATATATATATATATATAGAAAGCACAAAGAAATTCACTTTTACATGGATACCCACTTCCGCCCCAGCCCGGGGTTGAACTCTCGACCTTCGGAATCTGTCTCCTAGCAGTGCAGGAACAGCGCGCTAGACCGCTCGGCTATCTAGGCAAGTCAAAAAAACTTGCTTTCGATGCCGATGGAATTCTCGCGGCGCTGCCCTACACTACACGGTCATTGAGAATAGAAGTGAGATACAGTTATTTGGACATTAGTTTTAACAGAGGATTGTTACCAATACATGTTGTAATGAAATTAATTATTATTTATAAAGCACAATTTACAACAACTCTTAAACTAATATAACTGCCCTAAGTGAAGAAATATTAATATAGAAAGCACAAAGAAATTCACTTTTACATGGATACCCACTTCCGCCCCAGCCCGGGGTTGAACTCTCGACCTTCGGAATCTGTCTCCTAGCAGTGCAGGAACAGCGCGCTAGACCGCTCGGCTATCTAGGCAAGTCAAAAAACTTGCTTTCGATGCCGATGGAATTCTCGCGGCGCTGCCCTACACTACACGGTCATTGAGAATAGAAGTGAGATACAGTTATTTGGACATTAGTTTTAACAGAGGATTGTTACCAATACATGTTGTAATGAAATTAATTATTATTTATAAAGCACAATTTACAACAACTCTTAAACTAATATAACTGCCCTAAGTGAAGAAATATTAATATAGAAAGCACAAAGAAATTCACTTTTACATGGATACCCACTTCCGCCCCAGCCCGGGGTTGAACTCTCGACCTTCGGAATCTGTCTCCTAGCAGTGCAGGAACAGCGCGCTAGACCGCTCGGCTATCTAGGCAAGTCAAAAAACTTGCTTTCGATGCCGATGGAATTCTCGCGGCGCTGCCCTACACTACACGGTCATTGAGAATAGAAGTGAGATACAGTTATTTGGACATTAGTTTTAACAGAGGATTGTTACCAATACATGTTGTAATGAAATTAATTATTATTTATAAAGCACAATTTACAACAACTCTTAAACTAATATAACTGCCCTAAGTGAAGAAATATTAATATAGAAAGCACAAAGAAATTCACTTTTACATGGATACCCACTTCCGCCCCAGCCCGGGGTTGAACTCTCGACCTTCGGAATCTGTCTCCTAGCAGTGCAGGAACAGCGCGCTAGACCGCTCGGCTATCTAGGCAAGTCAAAAAACTTGCTTTCGATGCCGATGGAATTCTCGCGGCGCTGCCCTACACTACACGGTCATTGAGAATAGAAGTGAGATACAGTTATTTGGACATTAGTTTTAACAGAGGATTGTTACCAATACATGTTGTAATGAAATTAATTATTATTTATAAAGCACAATTTACAACAACTCTGCACTACTAGGAGACAGATTCCGAAGGTCGAGAGTTCAACCCCGGGCTGGGGCGGAAGTGGGTATCCATGTAAAAGTGAATTTCTTTGTGCTTTCTATATTAATATTTCTTCACTTAGGGCAGTTATATTAGTTTAAGAGTTGTTGTAAATTGTGCTTTATAAATAATAATTAATTTCATTACAACATGTATTGGTAACAATCCTCTGTTAAAACTAATGTCCAAATAACTGTATCTCACTTCTATTCTCAATGACTGTGTAGTGTAGGGCAGCGCCGCGAGAATTCCATCGGCATCGAAAGCAAGTTTTTTGACTTGCCTAGATAGCCGAGCGGTCTAGCGCGCTGTTCCTGCACTGCTAGGAGACAGATTCCGAAGGTCGAGAGTTCAACCCCGGGCTGGGGCGGAAGTGGGTATCCATGTAAAAGTGAATTTCTTTGTGCTTTCTATATTAATATTTCTTCACTTAGGGCAGTTATATTAGTTTAAGAGTTGTTGTAAATTGTGCTTTATATATATATATATATATATATATATATATATATATATATATATATATATATATATATATATATATATATATATATATATATATATATATATATATATATATATATATATATATATATATATGTAATGGTTAGGGCCATGGATGTCGGCCTGGATAGCTCAGTAGGTAGAGCACCTGACTGGAGATACAGGGGTCCCGGGTTCGATTCCCGGTCCAGCCATGCATTTTCTCCTTTCCTGTTACAGATTTGGTGCCGTTGACCACCCCTGGATTTGCAGGTGAAAGTCCTGCCAGGGGCAATAAGAACTTGGGTTGTGTCTTCGAGGGCGAAGACAATTTAAGGAGGGAGGAATGTAATGGTTTGGGCCGTGGATATTGGCCTGGATAGCTCAGTTGGTAGAGCACCTGACTAGAGATGCAGAGGTCCCGGGTTCGATTCCCGGTCCAACCATGCATTTTCTCCTTTCCTGTTACATATATATATATATATATATATATATATATATATATATATATATATATATATATATATATATATATATATATATATATATATATATATATATATATACAGCCAAAGATCAATTCTTAAAAGTAATAAAAAAAAATATCTCGCAAACAATAAAAAATTTTAATCACATGTACGAACACCCGGAAATGGTGAATATTTTCGACACTATTGTTGATCAGAACGTAGGCAATATTCCTATCGCGGTACGGTACATTTTATATGTTCACACGACGGATAGGCCTACCTATGAATGGAGTATTTTATAATTTTTATTTTTAACTTTTGATATTTACACAAGTTTAATTTAAAAAAGATATGTTTACTTTGTAGTTTTACTCTGTGTTCTTTTCTTTAATTTGTCATTTTTTTAAATATAAAAACGATATTTCTTTATATTTTTTCTTCATTAGATATCGCTGAAAGTATTTATAAATAAATTTTATATTGAAATATTTCAATTATTTCAAGTAGTTTCACTCAAATTTAGACACGAAACACGGAATGTTGACCCTGATACCAGACACAGACTTCCTGTGTAATGCTACGTGTATGTAGATTTTTGACATCTTGGGTATTGGGTGTCTCCAGGTAAATAACACCACTGTTACTTGGACCACTCCCCCTCCTCAGGTAACCGTACGGTAAAAAAGTTGGGTCTTTAATTAATCTATAATTGCTGAAAGAAAGATCTACGGATAAAAAAAAATCACACACTGACAAACATTCCTGAAATAATATACAGTTATGTAATGGGTACGAGGGAAATAGCAAATTTATGGCTCCCCGAGGGAGGAAACTATTTCCCGAGGCGGCGAAGCCGCCGAGGGAAATGGTTTTCTGCCGAGGAGAACCATAAATTTGCTATTTCTTGAGTTCACATTCCATAACTGTTTTATTATACCGAAACAATCATAGGCGATTTATTATTTTTTTTACCAGATATTCCGACATTTAAAAAAAAAAAAACACTGTAGAGGCATTATTACAAATGCATGCTGTTAAACAGATTGTATGATAAGTAATGCATGGTGTCCTAGAACAATTAAATTATTTTTAAAAAGCATTTTCACTGACACTTCGAAGAACTATCGTTGTCTTCATTTTGCTTGAATTCAAGTATGAATTTGACATCGCATGTCGAAATGTTTTGCCGTCATAGTTACATTGCTAATAACATGACGTCACAGACTCGAAATTTCTTGAACGCTCCGCCCCCTGAACACTTTGATTGGTCAAAATTACTTTATATTCACGATGGAGTAGTCCCAGGGAGTAGCTCTGATTTTCCAGGGAGTAGTCTTCAGATGAGAGAAATTGTCTCTTCTCGGGGAAATAGACAGTTTTATGGTATTAATTTTATATAGAGTAATTACAGTAGAGGTATAATAAACGTTTTTATTAATGGTTTTAAAAAAATATATATAACACTATGTTTAAATTGTTTGCTGCCCGAAATAGCTTGACTTTTCAGAATATTTCTACCTATGACAATATACAGTTATGGAATGGGTACGAGGGAAATAGCAAATTATGGTTCCCCGAGGGAGGAAACTATATCCCGAGGCGGCGAAGCCGAGAGGAACCATAAATTTGCTATTTCCCAAGTTCCCATTCCATAACTGTTTTATTATACCGAAACAATCATAGGCGATTTAATTTTTTAACCAGATATTCCGACAGTTAAAAAAAAATACTGAAGAGGCATAATTACAAATTTGTACAAATTTGTGCGGTATAAGACATTGTACATGTATGATAAGTAATTGATCGCGTCCTAAAACAATTAAAATTTTTTTTAAAAAGTATTATCACTGACATTTCGAAGAACTATCGTTGTCTTCATTTTGTTAGAATTCAAGTATGAGTTTGACATTGCATGTGGAAATGTTTTGACGTCATAATTACATTGCTAATGACATGACGTCACAGATTCGAGATTCCTTGAACGCTCCGCCCCCTGAACACTTTGATTGGTTAAAATTACTAATAAATATTCATGAGGGAGTAGTCCTAGGGAGTAGCGCTGAATTTCCAGGGAGTAGTCCTCAGATGAGTGAAAAATTCTCTTCTCGGGGAAATAGACAGTTTTACGGTATAACTTTTATATAAAGTAATTACAGTAAAGGTATAATAATACAAACAAGAGGTCAATGGGCCACATCGCTCACCTGAGTAACTTCGGCCATTCTGTCATATTTAACAGATTTTCCCCTTTGCAATACCTATCTTGCCCTTGACCATCCTAAAGGGCCATGATTTGAATAATTCAGAATCTACACTACCCAAGGATGCTTCAACATAATTTCAGCTTTTCTGACCCAGTGGTTCTTGAGAAGAAGATTTTTAAAGTTTTTTTTCCTTCATATTTCTGTTTTAAACTTGGATTCACTCGTGTGGCACCACCCTACCCCCAGGGGTCATGATTTGAACAATTTAGAATTTACATAACCCAAGGATGCTTCCACATACGTTTCAGCTTTTCTGGCCCAGTGGCTTTCGAAGTAAAAAATGTAATGGTTGGTCAAAAATTTAAATAAATGTGAAATTGAACAGCATGAAATTTCTGAAAACTCATTTTTGGAAGTAAATGTCTGCAAAAAATGGGTATAACGAAATTGATTTAGCTGAGTTTATTAGGACTCTCTGGATCGATATTTTTTCGGTTTTCTTTTTTTAGGGGTGGGGGTAATATTATGCTCTCTCTCTGTCTCTCTCTCTCTCTTTTACCATGCTGTAGCCAAACTGGGTATTCATGTACGTACGAGCCAAGATGTGAGAGCTGTGTAATTACTCAATTGTTTCTAATTAAAAGTTAAATTTAACTTCTTAAAATTATTTATTTTTGAGTTGGTGATTGTGACCACGATCTATGATTAATATGTATTATAGAATATGCCTCGAATAATGGCAAATTAATGAGAAATATCAAAATATTAACACTATAATCCAGAAATTTCTGAATAGAAATGTAAGAAAGCATACCAACTCACCAGTATTGTCATTCCGTGCTCAGTGATGTGTGTAGAGTTTTTAAAACAAATTGAACACAACTTGTGAAACTTTTGACAATAACTTAACCCTTTTATCAAAAATAGTTTACGTTTCACTGATTTCACATGTGTTCAATTTGTAACATACATCACTGATCATGAGCAAGGACGACTTAAAATATGAGTTGGTTTTGCTTTCTCACATTTTCTCCCATTCTTAAACAAGACAAAAATTCAATGTAATTAATTCGTTTAACTGTAATAATGAGATTTTTTATGCACAGAAATGATAAGACTTGTGAATGGAGCTTCAAGCAACGAGGGTCGTGTAGAGGTGTTTATCAACGGGACCTGGGGTACTGTGTGTGATGATGGATGGGATGATAACGAAGCCCTAGTTTTATGTAGAAGTCTGGGCTATTCAGGGTAAATTGTTACTCGTTTTTTTTTTCCATATTTATTGCAGTGTCAAAATCAACGCATATTGAACGACAATAATTATTGTAAAGGTACAGTGAAAACTGTCCAAACTGTGTAATCTGTTTCACTTTACTATTTTAAGTGTTCTTAACACTGGGTTATTTGACACCCTGTCTAATCCGACACAAATCTACTAGTACATGTCAGATTATATATTTTTCACTGCATATATAAGATCTTGTTTATTTTACAGAGATTATACGGCCCAGAAAAGTGCCTATTTTGGACAAGGGTCTGGAACTGCGTGGATAAGGAGGATACGATGTAGAAGAAGGGAATCGTCCATCTTTGATTGTTCATACTCCGGCATCTGGAAAACTAATTGTCGTCGGTACAAGGATGCTGGTGTTAGATGCAAATAATTTGCTACTACAGAGTTTTATCTCTGTTAATCTTCCAAACTGTTATCAAATCTTTTTCGTGTAATTTTTCAGTGATTGGTTATGTTCATTCTGATGTAGCACTAGATAAAAACATATATAATATACTTATATATACTTTTTTTAATCACATATGTATTGGCATCAACAAATATTTGATTAAATGACTCTTTAAGATACATATATGACGTTTTTCTTATTATATGATAAATATATACATGTGAACGTGATTACTTCAGCGAACAACGAGCAGAAACTTGCACGAAGCAAAATCTATGGATAAAAATATAAGGAATTCAAGTTAAATAATTACAAATATCAAAAAATTTTCAGATGAAAAATTCCCTGTTATTGTCCAATGTACGCATTTAAACTTTTGGGGTTTTTTCATTGTTTTAGGAGGTAATGGTATAAATTAAGATAAATACATACGTATTCTACTGTACGTAATACGAGTTCATTGTTTAAATAAGGTTATGTTTTTCTTCCATTGGTGCAGAAGGTATTTGTAAAAAGATGCTCCATTTTCATTTTAATATAAACATTATACATGTAAACATTAAATGCGAGTCCTTTTACATGTAGCTTTCGAAGATTTTAATATCGACATAATTGTTATTATTGGCGATGAATTGATACTGATATAAAACAGAACTTATTTTGTTACAATTTTAATCCCTAAAAAGAGTTTTAAAACGATTTCAATCAACTTTTTTTATGAAGAGAAAAAATCATTTTGTTCGGACTTTAATTTCTGCAGAACGTTCGAATTGACTAGGTCCGTTTAATTTGTCCGTCTGTCATACTTTCTTTTTCCAATAATCTCTCTTTAAATTGAAGAATTAGCAAACTTATCTTTAAGAATGATAGAAGTTGTCCTGCAATTGTGCAATATGACCCAAGAGTTTTCATTTTCGTTCGGCGAAGATAGGGCACATGCATGTTAAAAATGATGTGTTTTTTCTACAAACATTAAACCTGATTTCCAAAAAAATCAGATAGCCAATTATTATAATATGTGATAAAAAGGCCATTTCTGCAAAGCAACAATTATACCAAAATATTTTTTTGTTAGCAATGCGTCAGTGTTAAACGAATTCTCGACAGTAAATTTTCGCAACCAGGAAAGATTCCCTACAAATAAACAGCAAAATAAATGATTCTCATCAAAATAAAATTTTGCGATCAAAGAAGGTCGCTCCACTCGTGGATATTTCTCGTGCGAATAAAAGTTGGTATCCAGTGGTAGATCTACTGTGACACGGGACCTCGGTTTATTCGGTCTCATCTGAAGGACTGCTCTCCATGTCCCGCAGTAGATTCGAACCCTTGACCTAAGGATGAACTTCTTAATACGCAACTCTAGTACAGATGCTCTTACCACTTCGCCATGTAGGCGAATTTGCCATAGCAAGAGTTTTGTCTGCATATGCAAGTTCTAAATAAATTCTGCTTCAAATTTAAGAAATAAAAAAAAAAAACAAGTGAGCTCATAAAGGGGCACAATTCATGACCACTGGAATTCCAAAATCTCCCATCCCTTCTTCTTTGTTATAGTTATAAGCATGTTACAGCGATTCTAAAGCTGATCGTATTCGAAGCATGTTTTCGAGTGTCAAAGATGTTGGTTAATTTTTACACCATATGCAGCGTAATAGCAAGATTATTATTAAATAAATAAGACAAGATGACAACTAATTCATCTCGTTTTTCATACAATTTAGTTGTCCCCTGTTGCCACGTTAGTGATACGACAGACTATGTGACGTGATATCTTTGATTTCAAATTCACTAAAATATACAAAATCGGCATATGAATGAAAGTAACAATTGTGAATTGACAAGAATAGTTAAAAGTATGTAATACTGTACTTGTGTGTAGAATAAGAGCGATTTTAACAAATGGAGATAACAATAGTATTCAAGATCAAAGGTCCATAAAACAATACAAAATAGGAGCAGAGCAAATGCGGAATTTAAAAACATTAGAGGTGGGATCAGGTGCAAAGGTGGAGTGAGTATCCACTGTCGACCGGTCACACCTGCCGTGTTCACATCATGAATAGAGTAATTCTGATGATTTTGATGAACAATAAAGATAAAAAACATGAAAAGATTGCAGTTTAACACTTTTTAATATATCTCTAAATGTTTACTAATTATATATACATATCATATTAAATACATCATTCAATAATTATATGGTGAATTACTTTTGGGATTATGTTAGGAACATCAAAATTTTCACATATTTTCTCTAAACTTGCAGACAACTGTTTTGCAAACATTTTCACATCCAAAAGTTAATTGTACAGCTACAAATAGAATGATTGCGACCATACTAATCACAGTAAAACACCCCTGAAGCTGTTTTACCTTTTTCTTATGCAGGAAAAAAGTTACATCAATTTTAAAAAATATATATTATCTTGGCAAGTAAATATAAGCTTTGATATAATTCTCCCTTTTCTGACAAAAGAATTTGAGATGTACCATCAATACAATGGACTTTCTCAAGCCTACATTAACAATCTGTTAGTTATATGCAGGAGAATTTAATTGTGTTACTTAATATAAAGGGTAACATTTGGTTTCTTAATTGTTGGGACCACATATAAGGACATATAAAAAAGGGAGTTTTTTTTCCTTTTACGTACAGTAAAGGTCCGGTAAAAAGTCAACAACACAGAATTCATCAATTTTATATAAATGACCACACTTGGATGTTTACCAAAACCAGATGTTTATCTTTCATCCTGGCTCAACGTTTGATCCCTGTGCTTTGTACAATCAAACTTCTACACATATTGTTCATTCATACACATATGATTATCTCAAAATCTGCACCCAACCAGTCACATCTCAATCACACCCATCAGGTTACACATTACATAATATGCAAATTTTTTTTTATATAAAAAAGCAAAGATACATAATATGAATCCAATCCAATATTTTTTAAATAATTTATTTCCAATGAAATCAAAAAGATAGAAGCTTTAAATAGTTTTTAGCTTATATGTACCAACATAATTATATTCGTAACATCAACCATAGCAAAAGCAGTTGGTTATATTGATGGAGCTCCTCATCGCAAGGAAGATAACTCAGGTTAGCTGGCATTAATTATAAATAAAAAACACCACGCCTAGCTACTCTCTTTATAGGTAGAGATCAATGACAGCAAGAATATTTTATGTAATTTGAATAACCTTTCGGGAATTCAGGAATTTCTCTTTAAGCCAAAGCACTCAATAACACTCATTAAATCTTTTTAAAACTATTAAAGAATGCAGTTTATGAAAGCTACCCTGAAAATAAAATGTCAGTTACTGAAAAAACCCTCGACATTTCTGAAATTTTTATTAACCTCATTCGTAAACCTACGATTTGTGGGGCTAAATACGTCTTTATTTTTTTTGTAATGACCTTGAGCTATTATTTAAACTAAATGACATACAAACCATATTAACATAATAAAAATCCCAAAACACGCCTTGTTTATAGTAAAGATACCGTAATGTTGTCGATTTTTTCCCCTGAAAACTCTTCAGTCATCTACTCCCAATGCTTGTGTATCCTAAGCAATATACCCTTATCAGGTTCATATGTTGTTTACATTTCTTATTTAATTTAAAACCAAAGAGCTTGCTCTACGTAATAACACTTTTTCAAAACGAGGTAAATTATTGACAAACAAGTTGATGACACTAAAATATACCAAAACAAGTTGACGATGCTAGAAAACCAATTGCCTCGTTTAAAGACTCCGTTTTGCAAGTTCTTCAGACGATAATATGAAATTGCCAGCAAATACAATATATCCTCATTAATGTCACAGGGTCTTCCATACAGAAAACTACACCACAATACCTCAAATGAAAGTTCTTAGATTTTAATGACAATTACGATGGATTGTGAAATAGACGAAGAATAAACGAAGATGACCTGAAATGAAAATGACATACTCGTTCAAGTTCACTCAAACTAATATGTATTTAATTTCAATACTTTAAAATCAGTATCTATATATTAAATTATTCTTACTAGTCTCAACAAGGCACTTAGGTTCCGCAAGGATTTTCTGAGATAAACTGCTTATAAAAGATTTCTAGCATGAGAACATCAAACTGTATTAAAGTATCGTCAAGATTAATAAGGAATAGTCCGTGCATAAGTATATATATAAATGTCAGGACTCACACATGTGTACTATACCCTTACATACTGGTTCAACCTCTCTCACCCAGAATAATACTAGACCACAAGTCAATCACGTGACAACCAAACGAACACGTGACACAGAACACAGTATTAACAAAAATACAATACAAACACGATGACAATGAATGACATAAACAAGGAACACACGGCGGATGTTCCGATCGACAAGGGACTCTTCCATGGCATCGGATACATGTACCTCCTCTGATGTTAAAGAGGTTTGTGTGATTTATATTATTTAATGGATTTGAGCTTGAATACTTTTGTTATCTCCATATATTCGATGAAGACGCCACCATTGACCATTAGAAAGCTGCAAATTTGTCATATACTCGGCTCTCAAGGCCATTGGGGAGTGAGGAGGCGTTTTCATACATGTACCAGCATCTACTGCGGCATGGGACCTTGGTTTATACGGTCTTATCAGAAGGAGCAATGTCCATTTTCCACAAAGTGATTCAAACTCGTAACTTGAGGGCCAAATCCTGTTCACTCATGATACAGATTTTCAATATAAGAATTTTCCCCATCATTGAAAAAAATCTCTTATTTTCTGTGGCAGATTTTTTAGCCTTTTGTATAAAATATATGTATCATTTTTGAAATACACAATCGAATTTTATCTGTCTAAACTGGTTTTGTACATGTGAGGCAAAAATAACTTATTTTTTAAGAAATAAGCTGAATTAGTACATTTTAGATATTTATTGAAAAATCTAAACTTGACATCAAGTGTACTTACCACTGCAACACAGATGAGCCTCGTATACAGCAAACTACATCAAAGTTGTAAGTAGGCGATGTCAATAAATTTTGTACATCGACATAATCTTATGTGACTAGGGCACGAAATGATAATTCACAGTAATTAGATCCACATCATTTTTGTCTTCTCCGATGTACAGGGTAGGGACAAAAGTCAGTATACTGGAGGTCATTTTGAATTTTGTGTGCAAGCAAATCGAGCTAATTAAAAACTTACTTACCTCTATCCTGAGTTGTGTTTTGACTTTAAATTTTGTTTAATGGCCCTTTGATCTGATTACGTATTAAAGTCGATTAGGAAGTGCAATATATTAACGTTCTGAATTTACATTAAGGAGGCTAGGGGGTCAACAAATAAACCACAAGATTTAACTTAATTTGTTGGATATGACAACTTTTGCTGTCAACTATTATTTGGCAAAGAAATATTCTTGAGGTATGATGTGGAACATTGCCATCCTGAAAGTTAACATGTATGCTTTGTTAGTGAAATATCAAGCTATGACTTGTCACAGCTTCTAGCATAAAACATTGATGTATTTCTCACTGGCCATTTTTCCGTCTCCGAATGTTACTGGTGCTTGACAATGGTAAGTAATAAAACCCTATACCAATACTTTCAAGCTTCTGTTAGTATGAAGCTTAAGGTGGCCAGTGCAGTCGGGAAGGTTCTTCTCTCGTTTTGTTCCCAAGACTTTAGTCACCCCAAACCACTCACAGTTACTGCCATTTCATCAATGATTGTTATGATCTAACTTCAGTTTCGGGCTAGTGTCCAGCAATGTTAGCTAATTTCTGCTTCAAGAAACTCGACGTCCTCTGTTTCTTTGTCTGACCCCCAAATTGATGGCGAAATCTTGTTTTCTCATATCATACTTATAATTCAATCTCTGGATAGTCCTTGTTAATGCCGATAAGTGGTAAAGTGTATTGATATCTTTAGTAATATGTCCGATCCCCCTAATTAAGTCGTCTATTTTTAGGTCGTCGAGATCGGTGGCGATTTTCAATAAACCTGCTGTCATGATACTGCTTCAAAACCCAAAGATCTGTGGTCGCTGGACCTATTTTCAATACTTTTTATACAGCATTTTACTCTGTTTGAATCCGCTGTCAATAAACTTCAAAATAACTGTTTTTGTCTTATTTGTCATTTTTAGTCGTCTTTATCCATTGTAAGCTAATTGCGGTTTATACTTTAAACAGACACTTGTACATCCTAAAGTGGCAGAGGATAGTTGTTGTTTCTTTTTTTTTTTTAATTCAAAACGATTTACTGACAGTTTACTTAATATTGAGCTGCTTTTAAAATGTGCATTACATGTATAGTATGATCTAGTCCCTTGAGGAATTTGAAGCTTTCATTTACATCTTACACAATGAGCACTAATGATGGCACAGAGACAATCTCAAAATTTCATCTAAATAAAGCTGACTTTCACCTTTTCTCCGGAGCCGCAACTGCTTCCAGAACCGTGTTAATGACCTAAGCTACCACAAATTACAGAACAACATTTGTACATACCATTGAAGAGCAAGAGATAATGGCTCAACCGCCCCGTTTTCGAGCTACGATTTATCCTATGAACCCATCCCGCCTTCCTGGTGAAATACCAAAACAGTGATATTTATACCCCCCGCTTGAAAAGTGGGAGGGTATATAGTAATCGGTATTTCCGTCCGTCCGTCTGTTACGCTTTGGGGTACCCATCTCTTATCCGCAACTCCTCCTATACCACTGAAGGAAATTTAATGAAACTTTCACAGATTCTTAATTACATATTGCCATTGTGCACCTCCTATTTTACTTTTTGATCTGACATATATTTTTGATTTTCCAGAGCAAAACATGGACACTGTCATTATATTCATATGGGAGGCGGGGGTATCATTTAGTGAGCTCATTTCTCACAGTACCTCTAGTTTATCTTAGTTTCATACATGTGCGTTTCCGTCCATACCCCATAAACAGCAGTAATGACACCAAAGTGTCATATTTCAAGAAAATATACAAGGCCACCAATTCCTTCCAAATACACCCATAAAATATTTAAGCCATAAGATTACCTAATATATACACATTCAAACCTTAGGTTTCTCTATATTTTTTTTCGAATTTTTGACAGTACTTAATCCGGAACATTTCTCTGTCACCTAACATTTCAGTCGCTATGTATCGAATACTTTATTTGCATATTAAAACGCGACTACGAAAATCACAAATCAAAATGGCGGAAAGAATATGGGAAGGGGGGAGATAAGGCGGACGAATTGGCTATAGTGCAACAGATATGAAGTGAAAAATTAAATCTCAATGATATCCAAATTTTATTTGATATTTCTTCTAATATTAAAGAATATTTAATGTAAAACCTCTACAATTTACAAAAATCTCACGAAGAATGAAAAGATTTGCCATTTAAAAAGTATACACACACTAAAAAGAACAAAGACGACTATTTTTTCGTTCTTTAATAAGATGTTTCAGTATGAGTGGGTCTTCACTCATTTGTTTTTGAAAGATCATCCTAAAAGTTTGCAATAAAATATACATTTTTGGTTCACAAAAACATGGAACGAAGACCCACTATACCTTAAAAGAACACTTTTATGACAAAACATTCGCATCTTTCCGAGAAATACTTCAAGTCCATTAAGGGGATACAGGGCACATGTCACATGAATCAAAAGACAGATTGTCATAGTCGATGTTGATGTACATGTTAAACGTTGTTGAAAACAACAGTTCTTGTCTAGTTTTATTCTAAATTTTTTTTTGTTTAACATTTATTCAAAAAAAATATTAAAGATTTTTTAAGATCTAGCCAATATTCAGAAATGAAATTGCCAAATCCACACATACCTTGCTCTTTACCCTGCAGTCTGACGCCAATGACTTCATAGACGTAGTGCTTGAATTCTCAGTGCAGCGAGATCAAGTTCACTTTATCTACATCCGTCATGATCAGTTTTATTTCATAATAATTTAATTTTGTTTGTATTCTAGCCTCTCATTTTTTAATTTTCAAAAAAGAATGCAAATTGTTTTGTATAATCTGGTTTAGTATGGGGACACACCACCTTGACAACCAGCTGAATCATCTCTATCCATGCAATTTTCTCATTTCCAGTCCTTGGGATTCATGGAAAATACCAGATTTAATAAATGTATATTTAACTTGTAACACTAGCTCTATCTTACCTCAACATCATGGCTGCTAGGTCTATGTATCAGTTATTACTTCCCCCTTGTTTCCCATCACTTCCGTTACTACGGTTGTTTTATGGAGCGGCAAATTGGAACTCATAAAAAGCAACACAATTTTACATCCACAGTTGTTTAAATTATTTTAAATTAAGGTAGCTAAGGACACCTGACCCCAAAAAAAACCTGTCAATAGATTTTGTTGAAATTTTCATACGACGTAAAGGGGTGTGTAATGAACACTTAGTCAAAATATGAACATGGCATTGTGGGTAAATTACGGAACCAGGGGGTAATGAGTTACCTCCCCTTTCCAACCATTCCAAAAACTATAATACAAGATAATTATTACCCATAAAAAATTTATTGTGCAATATGCATTCAATATTAAAGATTATTTATAAACAATATTGATACTATTAACTTATTTTAACAATGGATTGTCTGAACATATATAAATTATAAAAAAGAGAATAATCCATGTAGAACATTTGAAATTCGACAAATTTGGCCATTTTCATGCACACAAATTTGACACTTTTAAAATTCTAAAAAAAAATCTGTCCAATAGAATATTTATTTTTTTATCATTCTATGAAAGATCTGTCTAATACTATTCTTCACTCAAAAAATCTTGGTCACATTGAGGGCTAATAAAGGTACCAGATGATCCACAACTACCCGCCCCCCCCCCCTTTTGGTTTCCCATCGTAAAGGTAAGAATAATGATTACAGTGGCTATTCAAAAAAAATGCATAGCAAATTAGGGAAAAACAACTGAAGAAATAAATCAAAAGTAAAAATCAATTGCTAATAAATGACTAAAGAAAATATGTTTATGAAATTAGAAATAATATTTATAATACCTTGAACATGTAGAGTAATAACTTGAAGAGTTACCTCCCCTCTCCCCTCACAATAAAACATGTAATTAAAACAGTATTGAAATAATCCATAAAAAATTCCTCAACAAAATTAAATATGAATTTATATTTAAACAATAAATACTTGAACAAAAATGTAATTAAAAAAAACACATTTAAAATTCTTCATTATGATCCCTTTTGATTACTTTCATGCAAACAAATTCTATGATTTCTTATTGATTTCTAAAGAATATATTGTATGACAAAAATGTCCAATACACTGTACTATTTCTCACTCGGAAATCCCGGCTGATTGAAGAAGTAATTAACTATTAAGTTACAGAATGGTCTTATACTCCCCCCTCCTTTTATGCATCTGATATTGTTTTCATTGCAATGCCAAAAATCCCCCTAATTATTAACATGTCAAATGCATTCTACTTTGTCCGAAAATACATTTTGGTCATACAGAATAAAGAAATCCATCTGACATAGCACTGCAAAATTCACAAATTTCTATTTCATAGAATAAAAAGAAAATCATTGAAAAAATATGATCAGTACTCTTTCAAATTGATCAAAAGTCATTTTATTCCATGAGCAGGTAGGATAAAAACATTTAATAGGCCATTCCAAGTCTTTTTTCTGTTTGGCATCCAATTGCACCTTGGTTTTTGACACCTACATGTATCAGAAAATCAAACAAAATCAGAACCCCTTAGTACACTTGATTATTTTTGTTGAAATCTTTTGAGTTCTGTCAATTTCTCAAATATGTACAATAAATATGTCATAGGTGGTGTACTTTAGGCATTTATTATTTTGATTTTGCTGACGAATAGATATTTCTACAAGAAAAGCAGATTGATGAAATAAAATCCTCAGATTTACACTATTATTATAACTATAGACATGATACACGTACATTCTGTGTTTTATTTTTTGGTTCATATTTTTTTTTACAAATAGGTACATTTAGTTAGGTTTTTGATTGAAAGTTGGACGCTAAACAGAGAAAAAAACTTAAAATGGGCTTAGTCTAGAACCGTCCTTGACCTGAGACTTAAAATTACATAAACTATACCTAAAAATTAAAAACAAAATGACAATGCTGCACTGGTACATAACACTTGATGCGGGACATTTTATGTAAAAAGTTAAAAAAAAAAGATTCTTCATGAATATCTGGTGCAGCTTATTAACAAGCCTGAAAAACACTCACGGTGTAGATTATGCATAATAGAGAATATCTGTTGATTTGGCTTATTACTGAACCCGACATCATGTCGACATTAAATTATGCATACATTTTTTTAAAGAATAATCTACACTCTACAGCAGTGTAATACTGCACCTGACATATACAAAACATAACATAGTACATTAAACATGAAAGGCTACATGTGGAGTGATCTATTACCATACCAGACATAAAACAGGGTAGATTAAATATGAAAAATGGAGAAAAAAAAATCTATATATGTGGAGTGATTAGTTTCCACTTTAAATGTAACACTCAATCAAGAGATACATGTACCCAGTAATATAAAGCTGACAAAGAAAAGTAGTCTATTGACTATGTTAGTTTATTTTTAACAAGCGATTCTTGTCCTGCTCTTTTTTGGAACGGATGGAAAGTCATTCTGTCGTCGAGCTGCAGTAGTTGAATCATCATCAGCATGAATGCTCTGGACTTCACATTCATATATCTTGTACTCTGTTCATTACATATTACATACATGTATATATAACTTGCAACAGTTTACACCTCATACCTGTAAATTGCCAGTTTTCTACACTTATTAAATTTGGCATAGCAAAATTTAACTGATGACTTAACCATTATCACTATTAAGCTGACATCAAGATCCCCTGGTCTGCTATCCAGCATCAAAAATGCTTTCAACTGGTCTTGTTTAGCATTCTTCATCTCTAGCTATCCAACAACACTCTTTGGCCTGGTTCAACAATTAACAGAGGTCAACATCTTTATTTCCTCAAAGTAGCGAAACCAAATAGGTGAAGTGTTACGTTACATGTACAAGTGCTGAGACCATGTATTACATGGGTTGGTGGTCCTTTACCAGAAAGTACCATCTTGATGGCTGAAAAAAAAATAGATCAAATAATTAATATACATGTATACCAGCAAATCCAAAATTTAATTATATTTGTTGATTGGCAAATCACTTTTGAACCAGGAAATCTAACATTAAATTAAAATGCCTCACTGCCTGGCCAATATTCTATTTATACAGCAGCAATTATATCAAAATTTGTCAATTTCATCAGACCAGCAAACATCATGTAAACAGTTTCAATATTTACCACACTGACACAGTATTTACCAGTGAAGAAAAACAAAAATAATCTGTCAATGGTTTGACACTAAAGGTAGCCCGCTGGCCCGCGACAACTGAATATTGAGTTCGGACTACTAAACATGCCTTTAAACTTGCCCTGCAGGGCCCGGCGCTACTGTAAATTTTACCAAACACTCACTCGGAGCAACAAAAATAATTATAACTAGAGCAAAGCTCGTTACAAAGCAACGAGTAGGTCTTCCGTTCTGTATGACCGGAAGTAAATTTTATTTTTTACAAAAATGAGAAATAATGCCACAAAATGAATTGAATCCTCTTAGTCCATATTAATTAATGCAAAAATTAGCCATTTTTGCTACTTCCGGTTTGACTAAAAGTGACAACAACAGGCGAAAAATTAAGTTTTATGCTCCCAGAGCCATATGTTACCAAAAAACTTGCCAAGAACGGCAAAAACACGTGTTTTCAAAGTACTTCCGGTTTGGCCGGAAGTGACGACGCTGTACGTATTTTGACGAATCCAATAGATTAAACTTGACATTTTGAACAACTTTGCTTCTTTGATGTATTACAAATTTTCAATGCTTTTTGAGATATCGGGAAAAATGTTCTGGACCCTCTAGATCCCTTAATTTAGGGGCCAGCCCTTTTTTGAGATGTCATTTGAAAGATCACCTAATTCTGCACAAATTTTGTTATATATGTTTTAACAAAATATTTACAATTAAAAAGATATCATGCAGAAAGTGTTAGAAATTTTGAAACTCTCAATATGACTTTTTAGACCATTCCGAGCGTTAACGTCAGTACTTCCGGTGAAAGCTAACAACACTATGCAAATTTATAAATGTTGCTCTATCTTCCCTGAAAGTTTCATCTTCCTGTGATGAGCAGTTTTATAGAAGAGCGACGTACAAACTGGCCGTAAAAATCACTAAATTGCGAAAATTGCCGAACCGGAAGTGACGTCATCAAAATTTAAAAAAGGGTATCGAGATTTTTTAATGTTCTATCAATCCTGAAAGTTTCATAAAAATCAGTCCAAAGGTCTTTGAGAAATCGCCTGTCAAAAATCCGGCGGGAAAAAAAGCAAATAATAATAAGAAACAGTAGAGTAACAGTAGGGTCTTTCGAAGGAAGACGGAAGACCCTAATTTACACAAAACGTACCTGATTATTGATAAATTAATTTAATTTTCAAACATGTTTTATCCTTAAAATTATTTTTGTAAGTCAAAATGTAAACTTTAAAGGTGATTGGAAATACCCTATATGATTACAAATGTGGAATTTTTCGAATAGAAAAATGTCTTAGGTACAATCGGACAAAAATTAGGTCCCCAGTGATCTTGGAAATAAAAATAAATTATCTGTCCTTCACTGCAAATACATAATCTGACATCCATAAAATTTGCCCCCGCCCCTTCCACCCCCATCAAATGAATGACAGTTCCTTTATTACATTCTCTGAATTTACTAATACTAGGGTGAAGTTTAATGCTGACATTAAAATATGCCTATTATTATGAAAGTATGTCATGTAAATATCTATATGACTTACCAAGAGCTACTTTTGAGTTGATATCAACAGTGATCATAAGCATCTCTATCGTATTCCTTTCGGGGCCGGGATTTCCCGTGGAAAGTGTCGGTGAATCCATAAACAGTACAGTACTATCAGTCCCATTTACATGTAGGCCTAATGTCTTGATACAATAAAGTACCGAGTCACCATCGCTTTCAAAGTTCTTGCCTTTATCACTGTGACTGAGAGCATATAAACTGATTTGTCAAGTTCCTCATCTCAACAAATCTTCGTCCCTCTTTCGATTTCATCCATGTCTTATTATCATGACTGAGATTCAAACCAGCTGCGTCGTCTGCTTTTGAATAGGGGGTGCTAGTCGGTCGTTTGCGATACACATATATTTTAGTTCATAAAAAGGTTTTATTGTTTTCTGTTTCTTAAGATGTTATATTCTCTCATTCGCCTAATTTACTTGATCTACCTTTACAGCTGAGCTTTCCTATAACGTTTTCCGTGTACTTTTCTCGGAGCACGTTGTTTACAACATTTCTGCAGTCCGCCATATTGAACTATGCTCATTTCCGGAATAAGCCAGCAGAAAAATTCTTAATTTAGAATTCGCATGCAATGTGATCGCTATCCGTAGCTACGTTAAATCATAAGGAATGACTAATTCTTGGCCAAATTTTTTGAGTACAACTTGGTCTGGGTCAGTTTACGCTTTTTTATAATCCGCTTCGCAGATTTTAAAGCGTAAACTGAGCCAAACCAGGTTGTACCGAATAATTTGGCCAAGAATTAGAGTCATTCCTTAAATAAACGGGTCACAATTAATGTATCGTGATATATTTCTGAAGCAGATTTTTTAAATCAATATTCATTTGTGTGTGTTTGATAACAGAGATTATCTCTATTTAGATAATTTTGAGTGTTTATGTTTTCATGTGACGCCACAATTGATTTCCCGCACTCGGAAAATGTAATCATAAAGCGTTTTTGTCATGCTTACGTCTAAAACAAAGATGCCTTGTGCGATTTCGAGGTAAACTTTACCCTGTAATATGTAGTTAATGCATTTAATGATTACGACGAAGGACTGACATTCAATGGTAAAGTAAGCTATAATTACTGACAAATTTTTTTTCCAAAATGAGACTTTTCTCGTTGAAGCTGCATTAAAAATGCAGAAATTATCCCAACCAAATACTATATGAAATTAAAACAATATAAACACTATGAATATTCTGAAATATTTAAGGAATGAAGCTTATTTCAACTTATATTATACAATGTAACAAAACTTAGGGCAGTTTACGCTTTATAAACCGCGAAGCGGTTTACAAAAAAGCGTAAACTGCCCCAAGTTTTGTTACATTGTATAATATAAGTTGAAATAAGCTTCATTTCTATAATTTAATTTCAGTGCAGACAATGAGAAAATTTTTCCCCAAGAATAAGGCTTCACATTGATTAAATTTTAAAAGTAACGTCAAGCGGAGTAATACGTTTTTTGACGTAACTCATTGTGACGTAGGCAAGTTATGTTATACAAAATGGATAAAATCTTTTATCCAATCAAATTACGTGTTACAAGTAAAATTAAATTATTTGAAAATATAGAGTTATCTAACATATTTATTATTTTTGCGTAAAAAGTCGCATTATGGACTCTGTAATGGACCCGTAAACATGAAGATCGAAACTTCATACAAACACTACGAGGGGTGATCAAAAAGTTCGCGAACTATCTCTATATTTTTAAAACCACGATTCAGATCAGAATAAAATTTGACACACCTGTAATCATACATATGTTCTATAAAAAGCATATGAAAAGTATTGCTTTCTTTATCATTGTGACGTCACAAAGTGAAAATGACGACAATATGTAGGTTACTCGTGACGAAAAATGATTGTCTCTGTCTTATTCGCTCAACGCACAGCTGAAAAATTTGACGTATAACTTGGAAATTCCTTTAAAAAAATCTTATAATAATTTGTACAAAGTTTTAGAAGGAATACATATGTAGACTTTCAATGCGTTCAATCATAAATTGGGTTGACTGTTTTAGTGAAGGGAGGGAGATAAATAAAAATGACGTTTGTTTTGTACCTCAGCGAAAGCAAGCTTGGGAAGAGATGTGTCATTTTTTAGGCAATTTATTATGAACGATTGCAAAGTTATAGTTAGAAAAATAGCTGAATATCTTAACAATAATATTATTATTATTAAAAATAATATAGTCGAAAAACATCTATTTTGCCTTAAAAGTGCTGCTACAATCCAACTGTCCGTTCAGTAAAATAATTATAACACACATTTGCACAAAACCTAACCCTACGTTTTGTATTTTCCACATAAGAACCCAGAATTTTCGTAAAACCTTAACTTGGGATTCTAGCAGCGCTTTCCAAGTATCTTAGAAGGCGAACTTTTCATATGTACAAATCTTATGTTTTGAAATACCAGTCTTATTGTTGTTCTATTGAATTATTTTTGTCACGAATGACCGAGGAAAGGCCGACTGGGATACGGATATAGCTGACTGTCTTCGACAGAGAATATAATTGATGAAAATAAATTACCATACCTGTTTATTTAACCGAACTCCATATGAATTTCACATAAAATTCCCGATATTTGCTTTAAAACTCAAATTTACGTATCTTTGTACATGCTGTCGTAGCCAAATTCTCTTTACACGACATGATCAATTCACAAGTTACTCAATGCACACATTTGACGTCATCGTTGTTAGGTTTTAATCAAATTCACAGATACGGCACAGCAAAATAAAAACATCTTATTTTTTGTTAATCTTTACATGTTTCAATTTATTTCCTAGTGTTAAATTACATCTCTAAATACCAATATAATGAAAACCTTTATTCAAAAATTGACGTCATCTCGTCTACTATGACTTCATAATGTAGCACTGACTTAGTCAAGGTAGAATATTCTGTATGCTTCCTTATCACCCTTTCGTTGTCCCAAAGCGGAATGATATTTTGGATTTTTATTGCTAGGGTCCTAATCCCATGAATACTATACATTTATTGCAAGATAGTGAGGGAAACATGAAGACTTATTCTGCCAAGAAAAATCATATTCCCCGAGGGCTTCGCCCGAGGGGAATATGATATTTCTTGGCTGAATAAGTTTTCATGTTTCCCGAACATTCATGCAATGAATTGTTTATTATACCGAAACAAGCAAAACCTTTAAAATAAACATAAACTCTCAAATTCGGCACCTCTCTCAAATTCATTTTCATTTTTTACGTAAAGTTACTATAAAACCCTTTGTTCAACACATTATCATCAGTTTTGTGACGTAAACCAGGCTATTGTGACGTCTACTTCTCTCGGGAGTTTTCGTTCAACGAACAGGAACTATATTGCGGGAAAATACACTAGGTGTTCCGAAGCGGTGCAATATGATTAAAAGCGTGCCGACGGCCGGGAAATATGAAGTTTTACAGCCCGATCACGTGATAATTTAAAACCAATCAAATAACGCGTTGTTTAGAATATTTATAATGAGGTATAATGACTTTGTCAGCAAATACAATTTATCATTGAGTCAAATGCTGACTGACGTTTTTCATACCAATTGTTATTCCATTATTTATACACTGAATTGACGACGGATTTTTTCCGTTATTTCCTGATCATGACAAAGAGCACACGGTGGGTGTGACCGCTCGGCAGGGGATACTCACCCCTCCATGGCACCTGATCCTACATATGCTGTTTTGGGGATCCGTGTTTGCTCTGCTCTTATTTTGTATTGTTTTATGGACTTTGAGATTGAATACTGTTCGTTTTCTCCATATCCTTCATCTAATATTTTTATAAAGGAAAAAAATATTACGAGATTTTTTTCTATCTCAGAAAAGGTGTTTTTCTCACAATTTCATAAATTTCAATAATGAGAAGTTAATTTAAAAACTCAATTCACATATTGAATATGATTTCTTTATATCTAATGCTATAGGCATTCTGTCCGCCTTGTACATGTTCCCCCATCTTCTTGACTCACTTATGTCACCATCCTGTATCTAGCCGTAAATCCAATAAACTTCAGATACTTGTCCTGGGTTTTTTTCATAATGGAGACAAAGGTAAAACTACAAGGATAATAATACCATACCAGGGACGATCTGAAAATTCTGCAAGACTTTAGTATATCTATAAAATAATGAAAACAATACGTATCAAAATGTAAACTACTTTAATCCTTCAAAATAACCCCATTTTACATTCACACACTTTTGCAATCTGCATACTCATGATTTGAAAGTCCAGAGGTAGTCTTCCTTTGGAATACTGTTTAAGCATTGATAAACAACAACACCTACTGCACTGCGCAAAGTATAGCGACGTCCAGATAACATTTTTGTCAGTTTAGGAAATAGGAAAAGTCACAAGGACTTAGGTCGGGAGAATACGGGAGATGTGGGAGCTGAACAACCTTTTCCTCCTTCAAGAAACTTTGAACTGTTTTACTCTTATGGGCAGGAGCATTGTCATGAACTAGCTAATATGTTCTTCAAATCTGTCTTTGCTCTTTTCTTTTCATACAGTTTCTTATTTTTTTCAGTACATTATTTTTGTAAAATTATCCCGAGATACCTGTTAGCAGTTCAGCGAAATTTCTCCTGTTCACTTTTTATAGATTTTTAAAAGTTTTCTGGCAAATTTCCAACACGTTGTCTTTTGTTCTGGTGTCAAGAGATGCGGTATCCAACGCGCACATACTTCACGTAGGTTGAGAAGCTTGGTCAAATTTTCATGTACCTTTGCTGATGAGATACCAACGACACTAACAATATACTTTAGAGTATATCAACCATCTTCATCTACCATTTTCTTTACTGCAGCCACGTTTCCACCAAAAACAGTTGTCTCTGGTCGCCCTGTTCTTGAAGAATCTTTAACGACGTCAACACCATTTTTAAACTTTTTCAACCAACGACAGACTGTACGTGCTAAACGAAAGTGCAGAATCTCCATAAATCTGACACATTTCATTCAAAATGATTTTTGTAGGTATATCAAGAATGCTTCTCATTTTTATATAGGTTCTTTATTCTACGATGGCCGATAACAGCCGCCACATCACAACTTAACTTATTTTCTTGTGTACATGTAAACTTGCACAATTTAGCACAGAAAAAATGCACAAAAACCTTTGATGATAAATGTACATTTACAAATTGACAAATTCTACTATGTACAATATGCTCAGAAACCTTTGATGCTTTTTGTACAGAGAAATTGTCAAATTGACAAAAATGACACTTTCTAACAAAGAAACTTCTGATGGACATATTTATGTTGATTTTAAACTTTGATAAGATAATTGAAATCATGTGCGATTCCAAGCCGAAACTTTCTACAAGATAAAACGCACAAATCAAACGATGGAATTTTTGATGACGGATTCATGATTTATGATGGCTCGGAAAACGAAATCAAACGATTTTTCGAAACAGCAAATGAATGCCATCCCTTACTGAAATTTACCTATGAATTAGCTGAAGTATCACTACCATTTCTGGACACATATGTATACAAAGGAACTCGATTCCAAGAATATCATATTCTTGATGTGAAGTCATATATAAATCCAAAAAATACATTCCAATATTTGCACCGCCACAGCACTAACCACAAATCAGTAATGAACGGTTTTATTAAGGGGGAATGTATAAGAACGTTTGCAATACAAGTTACAAGACACAATTACGTAAAGAACTTACTGAGTTCAGATCACATCTTTTAAAAAGAGAGTCCACAGGAAAATTGAGATTGACCCAATTATTAATGACTTCTTGACTTTGAACAGAGTCATAACATTACAAGAAACCAAGAAAACGAAGGAAATACCTAATGTTCTAATTACAAAGTATGATCTAAAAATCATTTAATTTCTATAAAATACTTGATTCTGATTGGATAAAAAAGTCTTTTGATAACTGCATCAATAAAATCTAGAGTTCGGTTGCACTAAGCAGCCGGAACTACTTTGACAGTCGGTACATGTATATTCCCCGCTTCCAGGTTACTTTTTGAAGGAATAATCAAATACCTTTGCTATAATAAATATTTTCCTGAATTTCGGAACCTGTCCGTTAGGTTCCTGGCTTATTTTCTACTTTCGTTTCATTTTGAATTATCCCCCTTTGCTAAACAAATTAAATTCGTCTGCATGACGACAATACAGTTACGGGAAAGAAGGGAAGAAATCGTATAATCGGCATACTTTTCTTAAATGTTTGACTTTGAGATATCTGGTATGAAACAATAGAACTCTGAAAAAAAGTTTTATTATGCTACCAAAGCGGGGAAAACCGAAAATCTGTTAAATCGTGGGAAACGAGTGATCGAGAAAAACGACACTGCATGAATTGAGGATGGAATTCTTTAATCTTGAACTATCGGCAGCAGACTCTTTCAGGTTTTACAGCATTGACAGGTTGTGATATGTATATAATTATATTCGGTTTGAAATTCAAATGAAAAGATGCGCAAATGAAATCCAAAATTTCTGTGACCTAGAACTATTGGTATATTTGAGTAGCTTCCCTTTACATTTACGAAATTAGATAACTTACCGGGGAAAATATACACAGAGGGATAACACAACAGGTAAGTTTTTTGTGTTAAAGAACTGTAAATTATTTTGGAGACTGTTGGTAATCACACGACAATATTTGAGAACGTTTTTCTTTAGCATTGTTAGAGCCATTTTGAATTTTCAGCAACGTTAACGTAATGATGATGTATTCGTGCGCAACGTTTTTGATGCATAAATCTAATAGGAAAGTGAAAGAAACTTTCATTTTCTTAATTTAAAATCTTAATTAAATGATAAGAAATGAATGTAATAATTTTTTCTTTGATCGATGTATCAAAGAAAAATTTGGACGGAAAACTTTTTCATCAATGCGCTACGCGATCAAAGAAAAAATTATTACATTCATTTCTTAAATCAAAGGTCTGAAATCCAAATTATTAAAATACTGGTCATTAATCTTGAAATATGAAACATGTAAACATTTTTTTAAACAAAACTAATGATTGCATATGCTAAGCATAAAAGTATTAATGATTTGCTAACAAATTCTATTTTGCCACAATAGAAATTACGGCAGGAATCCCTGATGAAGGTGGGGCCGTGATTTAGATTTTTAATACATCAATATAACGATATAAAACCGCCAAAACACACTGCTGAAAAAACAAACAATTATGTCAATAACCAATAGCTTATTCAAAACGATGTCAAAATGAAAGAGAAATAAGAAAAATCACAACACTATGTCGGGTCCTATAAATTTAGAATTGGGTGGCTGATGGGTGTTGCCTATATGCACAAGTTTCGGCTTGGAATCGCACATGATCTCAATTATCTTATCAAAGTTTAAAATCAACATAAATATGTCCATCAGAAGTTTCTTTGTTAGAAAGTGTCATTTTTGTCAATTTGACAATTTCTCTGTACAAAAAGCAGCAAAGGTTTCTGAGCATATTGTACATAGTAGAATTTGTCAATTTGTACATGTACATTTATCAACAAAGGTTTTTGTGCATTTTGTCTGTGCAAAATTGTACAATTTTTTATGTACACAAGACAGTAAGTTAAGTTGTGATGTGGCAGCTGTTATCGGCCATCGTATTTTTCAGCCTTCACTGTAGATTTAATATCACTGGATCGAGAAAATGGTCAGTGTGTACGACTACCCCTTCTTTTTTTGTATGTAACTTTTGAAATAGTGTATAAAACGATAAGACGTTTTAGATAGACATCGGTAATGAATATATCTACCCGTGTGTGACGTCGGTTTTAGTCTTTTATGAAGAATATCTATGGAATAACATTACTTGCACTTTTTTCTGATCGTCTCTCATATTTCTTCATCAAAATCAGTTGCAAAACTTTTACCTCCGCCTGACTTATCATACGAACATGGATATCCTTCTAAAATGTTTTTAAGTCGTCTATTGAAAACCAATCAGAGATGGATTTTGGTTATGATACCGAATCTGGTAAGTTAGCATCCACGCAATTGACAGGGTTTCAGTCACAAATATAAGAAGCCACCAATCAATATAGTCATGAAATATTCGTAAAAACTTTAAAAAATTTAATTAAATCCGACGATGATGCTCATGATAAGGGTACATATTACTACATAAAAAAATAACAATTACACCATAACGTCATCATGCATATTTCCACACAGTCATAATGTTACATGTACCACAAATGCATTTTCTAGTAAATAGTAAATATCCGAATATGAAATAGAAATATCAATGTATCAGAGCTTTGTGCCTTTTATAAATGCGAATAAATTAACCCCCCTTTATACCGATCAAACAAAAGGAAAGATAATCATTTCTTAATGTATAAGTACAAATAACTGGATGTATTTGTAAAATTAGTACGCTATAAAGAGATTTGTATAAGTATTCATATTTATTTCATTTTTTTATTGTTACGTGTTATTGGATAGGACAACAAATTATTGTACAGTGTATAACCTTGGTTGTGTACGTCACACAGGCTTACATCAAAATATGAATCCATTATTCAAGAAACTTTAATATGTCTAATTTAAAGTATTTTTAAAGGCAGATTGCCTTATTCTGTACACTTCATAATTGAAATTTAGATTTTAATTTATGAATGAATTAAATGGTTACACAAGTAGTACACAATATAAAATAAAAAATCAATTTCCATTTTCATTTTAAACATTATTTGTCATAATAAAATAATATTGCAATTCTACAATGATGTGATTTATTTTTATACATGTACCTACACATGCTATGTAAAATTATAAAGTGTTCGGATGTAAATCGACCACGTGATTGTAGAATGTTCATTATTACCATATTTATTACAAATACCAGGAAACATGTCCATTATTCCAAAAAAGAAAAAAATGTTTCATTTTCTTTTATCGCCAATATATGGCTGAAATATTGCCCATTCGGTGTAAAACATTCATCAGTCAATCAATCAATCAATCTTCCAAATGCAAGAGTCAATAAAACTGCTCTTAAATGCTTAAAAACTATTTAAACTAGCCTTTTCTGCCAAAACAACCATATATGATTTAAAGATGACATAATGATTATTTTTATACACATTTCCCATAACGGACTGATATATTTTTGTGAAAGTAATATTTTCTAGCATAATATTACACGTAACATGTTTTTCTTTAAGAAGAATGATTTTTCTTTATTAATATTACAGTATAGGTTATAAAGAATATACAGGACATAATAATTTTAAAGTCTTTCTGGGATTTTATATTCCAGAGATTTTCTCTTCTGTTCTTTATTTTTTATCGTTTATATATTTGTATCCATAATACACCGCGCCTTGGACAACGACTATGTCTGCTTCCTTTGGAATAACAACCGTTCTCTCAGGAAAACACTTCCTAGCTTTTTTATGTACTAATTTTGTATTGGCATATCCTCCAATTATACAAACGCATTTAATGTCACTGTTTTGATCGTTTGAAAAATGCTTATAGATAGTTTCCTCAATGATTTTTAACATAGGTTCAAAGAGCTCCTGAACTTGCTCGGGGCTGATGCATAGAAAATAATCCTTCTTTTCTTCTTCTGAAATATGGCTATTCTTTTCTCTAATCGTATTCCCTGCCTTAAGATATGTGTTGATTAATTCATTCGATAACTGATCTAGTAGTGCACAAGGCATTGGCAATGGTTCTGGTTTCGCATTTAATTTAAAAATATCTTTGCTTGTCTTGATCTTTTCAAATGACAGGAGAAGTTCTAGTACCCCCGCTTTATCTGTTTTAAATTTGTTCATTACAGTAGCTCCAAACATAGAATCCAGCATTTCAAGAAAAAGATTTTCTACAGTTTTGGACCATGGAGTTCTAATTGGTTCACCTGCTTGGTCTTTTGCATCTTTCTTTGAAGTAAGAATAGTCAGTTCACACGCAGCTAAAATATTAAATACAATTATATATTATTTATTTTCATTCATCAACGATTTCCATCACTTGATTCTATATTTTTAAAGTTATTGGTTGTAATTAACACTCTTAATAATCATAGGAAATCATATTGCACACAATCAATAATGATCAATTGCTTTATTGGGATGCTCGGGGAATGTTCTTCTTAATTAAAAATGCGACTCTTGCATATATCTGCCATAGCTTGAGATCTTTACATGTACATGTACATATAATGTATTTTATACTTACTTGTGCCTATATCTAGAATTGCATACTTTGTATTCTCCTCAAATGATAAATGGTCTACATTAAAGTTCTGACATAATACATCCGCCTTCAATTCATGCAAGAAAGGTGACACCATCTCAGCTTTGGTAACAATAACCTTGGATTTGGCATGTTCTATCTTAATTGAAAAAGAACCATATTGCATTTTTTGGCCCAAGAAAAGTCTCATTTACAAAAATACTTGGAATGTGCTTAATTATATATATGGAATGAAAAAAAAACTAAATTAACAAAAAAATTAGTTTCAAAGTAGGTAATTGACATTTTTTGTTTTTATGACGTCACAAACCATTCGAATTTTCAGAAAAAGAAAAATACGCAAAATTTGCTAAACTTTTACTAACAAATTATAAAGCGCAGTCAGTTTTGCTCAAAATAGAGAGGTTAAGCATTCGAACGTGTACGTCTACTTGTACGAGTAAACCTAGAAGTGATTTTACTCGTACGCGTAACTATCCTGGTGTTCTTTTTAACAAATTGAACGTGTACCAGTACGTGTAAAACGTCATTTCAGCAAAGCACTTTACAATCCATTTGTATTAAATAAATCTATGACTTGAAATAAAAAAGCGCGCATCATGGAATATGCCAGCAGAGCAATTGCTATTCATAACGCCATGTTCACTAAATAACGTTGTTTATTTCTTAAATAATTGACCATAAAGGTCTAAAGTACATGAATATTTCTCAAAATTAAACATTTTAATAGCTAAATAAAATTGTAAAAAATACAGCTTATATAAATGTTTTCTTCATGCACTGAGCAATAAAATAATACTGTATAAAGGGAAATTTTCGCCCCCGTTTAATTTTCGCCCCTTTCACCCATGCCTAAAGTGGGCGAACTTAAAACGGGGCGAATTCAAAGTAAATTGTATAATATCATAAACCAAAATCCTTTTCGGCGAATTTAAAACGGGGTAAACTTGTTCTCAGATGTGAAAGGGCGAAAATAACACGGGGCGAAAATAACCCTGTATACAGTAGTATGTTATAATTTCATTTTATATTTTGATTTCTTTTACCTCGGTTTTTTAAAATTAATGTAGAGCTACTTACAATGCAATATTTGATGGTAATTCAATGAGATATTGTTAATATATCTATTAAACTATTAATCTAGCATCTAGCATATATACATGTAGTATTAAAGGGCTTATACCATTAAACTGTGCTGCAAAACTAGTATAAATTTATTATATAAAGTTTGTTATTCAATTTTGAGGACAAATAGCCAACCAGTGAAGAGCAAATGAGTTGTCCTGATTGAGAGCCAATAAGATACAAACCAACGTTGGCCCAAAACTGATGTTTGCCTTATATTGAAAGAATAAGTGTCCCAACAATGGCTCAATATATCCGTTCGTTGGTCCAACAATAAGCCAACAAGTTGGTCTGATTAAGAGCCAATGAGCAAATTAACGTTGGCCCTAAATTAATTGCTTACAATAGCCCAAGTGTACAAAAATTACGTTTGACCAGTATTGAAAGAATACATTGGCCCAACAGTGGCCCAATATTAACTATTATATTGGCCCAAAAATAAGCCAGCAAGTTGGTTTGATTAAGGGCCGATAAGCAAATACCGATGGCCCAATGTTGAATGCATACAGTGGTTTAACATAAGGAGTATTGTTGGCCCAACAAGGGTCCAAAACATTCTGCTATCTGGGTTTGTGGCTGGCAGAAACAATATTTTTAATGAGCATAAAATTTCATTCTAATGAAAAAACTACATTTGAGTCCAATTTTACTCGTATGAGTTGTTCAGCACTCTACAAATAAAATTACTCAAAGCATTGTATTTGAGGATTGTTTTCTAAGTAGCGTTTTTTGTGTATATATTTTAAGCCTTGTAAAGAAATTTACCTCTTTTGTCTTCTGAAGAGCCTCTTCAAAATCATTCAATAATTGTGTTCCTTTCCAATGGGTAGGAGTGGCGATAACATATTCTATTGTGTGTTCTTCTGCTGCAGCCCCTCCCGGTGCAAAGTTTGCCTGTCTTTTAATTCTTCCAACAATAAAATTCAGTATTTTGGTATACATTTCGATTTTGGTCAATGTAGTTTCATTTTCCTGAGAGGTAAAAAAAAGTACAAAAAGTAATGTTCCAATAATAAAGATAAAGATATGTATATTAATTCAAGTATTTCAGAAGATTAAATTCTCCAATAGTTTTCTAACACTACATGAAAAAAGACAACGCACAATTCCCAAGACTTATTCATTCGTTGAAGACGCGCTCAATACAACATATTTTTTGTCTTGTATTATACGAAATCTTGCTGACTTGTTAAAAGGCTTGATGTATGTCTAATGCACGATTTTCTATCGATGTTGTCGACACCTATGTATATATATATTTATAACTCTTAATTCATAACAGATTACACATTGCTCCTCATTCAAGTAGCATTATTAATGTAACTTTTTTAAACTCCCTAATGTTAAATAACACTAATATAATACCCCATTCATACCATGTGATTTGTATACCCTCGGTATATTTTACTCATATGTGCAATGTTGGTCTTATGAACTGATTTGCGCACATGTAAATTCTGCACAGTTGAGTAAATTTAAACCTGGTCAGGACTAGGTGCAAATTAACTTTTGCATACATGTTGTCGCACATTATTAGTTCATGTGCGTAAATTTTGTCGTATGAACTCGCAGCAAATTTACTTATGTATGTATTTTGTTTTGTTTATTGCACAAATCTCCATTTTTAGTGCTGTTTCTGTTGTTCATGTATTATTGTCTATTTAACATCAGTCTATTAACATGGTGGCTATACCCTAACAAAAAAATACTATAGTAAACTATAGTAAACTATAGTTAACTATAGTTTACTATAGTAAATCAAAGTTCCAAAGTTTCCACCATAGTAAATGAAAGTTCCAAAGTTTTCACCATTGTAAATCAAAGTTCCAAAGTTTTTACTATAGTAAATCAAAGTTCCAAAGTTTTTACCATAGTAAATCAAAATTCCAAAGTTTTTATTATAGTAAATCAAAATTCCAAAGTTTTCAACATAGTAAATCAAAGTTCCAAAGTGTTTACTATAATAAATCAAAGTTCCAATGTTTTTTCGTAATTACTTTAACAATATATATATTTTAATAAAGTTTTTTTTTTTTAATTATTAAAAATTTTTAAGGGAGATTATATTGGGTTTATTTAGGCTGATTTTTATTGTTCATCTTAATTTGAATATGAAAAGTGGTTAATTTAAATGCAATCTGTTATTTAATATTAGAAAAAAAAACATGATGACTGATGTAACTGAAGCAAATATTTTGATTTTAAACGACTCAATTTTATCTTCTAGTAATTTTTTTCTCCATAAATTTAAATTACGTTCTATCTGCGCAAATTAAAATTAAACAAATTTAAATAAATACTGCTTATTTATCGGTGCAAGAGACAATTTTTACATTAAAACCATTTCTTGTACTTTGTTCTATTTACGAGACAATTCGGGTTTCTGAAAAAAATAAATTCTGAAGCTTTCATGAATCTTAACCTTGAAATGTATAAAATGTACAGAATGGGAAGCAATACCATAATCCCATGGGTTTAAAGTGCTTAAAGTTCCAAAGTTTTTACTACAGTAAATCAAAGTTCCAACGTTTTCACTATAGCATATCAAAGTTCCAAAGTTTTCACTGTAGGAAATCAAAGTTCCAAAGTTTTCACTATAGTAAATCAAAGTTCCAAAGTTTTCACCATAGTAAATCAAAGTTCCAAAGTTTTCACTATAGTAAATCAAAGTTCCAAAGTTTTCACTGTAGGAAATCAAAGTTCCAAAGTTTTCACTATAGTAAATCAACGTTCTAAAGTTTTCACCATAGTAAATCAAAGTTCCAAAGTTTTCACTATAGAAAATCAAAGTTCCAAAGTTTTCACTATAGTAAATCAAAGTTCCAAAGTTTTCACCATTGTAAATCAAAGTTCCAAAGTTTTCACCATAGTAAACCAAAATTCCAAAGTTTTCACTATAGTAAATCAAAGTTCCAAAGTTTTCACCATAGTAAATCAAAGTTCCAAAGTTACAACTTTGGTACTATAGTTAACTATAGTAAATTATAGTTAACTATAGTTTACTATAGTTGTTTTTTGATAGGGTAAAATGCAAAACATAAAAAATGGATTTTTTTTTATTTTAATGGTCATCTTTGCTGTACCTCAAAGACGGCTGAAAGTAATTCGAGTTTGTAAGGGTACTGCTTTAAAGTCTTCAAAGGATACGCCGGGTTGTTATAGCATAGTTCTTTCCACAAATGGTTTTTTCAACCCTGATAACAAGGATCCACACTATATCTCCATTCTCCTCTAAGATAAATTTGAATTTACAAAAACGTGCGCATTTGAACCCTTTCTGGCAAACCCATGTTTATGCTTCTAAATTATAAAAATATAACAGTGATCACGCAAACATGTGCCCTGAAGGATCAATAAGTAAACCCTTACTATTCTAGCTGTCTTCATGGAAATGCTCCGGACCTGTGATAGGTATAGGCATTACATCAATCGCCCGGTACCATTTTAGTTTGACTTTCTTCTACCTTTCTTTGTTTTTACACCAAGACAAGCTACGGACATATAAATTCATGCTACAGGAATTTCAACAAGCATGTTGAAATTAAGCATTTTTAAGTATTCTCGATCCTTGGCACCTGGTCCCACCATGCATTTCTAGGGGATTCATGTTTATTTCCCATTCACATATTTGTTTTGTTTGAATTTTTAAAAAAACCCATTTTATTCTCCTGAAAAAAAAAACATAAAATATTCCAGCATAAACTTCATAATGACCTCGCAAACTTGATATACTGTTGATTTACAAACACCAATAAGATTTCGAGTCGTACTTTACTCTGCTGAAGACGCCATACAATAGATGACAACAGCCATCTTTTCTAAACTCTCAACGGCTCTTCTATAGTCTTAAGGACCGAGGCCAACGCATTTTCCAATTTTAAAGAATGATTTCAACTAATTTTCCCTTTTTTTCCTAAAAGTTTGCTTTTTTCCATATCAAAAATATATGGATCGGATTTCTCCCTTCTTTCTTTGAGGAACATTCAAAAGTCTTATACCCAAATAGTAAGAAAATGACCTTTTTCTATAAGATTTTACAATTCTGAATTTGTGGATCACCTTATTTTATATGAAAATACATGTATAAGGATTTACTTACAGTACATAAATCTCGTCTGAACGCATAGAAAATTAACTTTTACTAAAATGTGTATATTTACTCATATGTAAATTTGCACACATAAGCAAAGTTTCGTCGAATGAATGGGGTAACATCTTGTAATATTACACTCTCTCATTCTGATTACACTGTCTTTATAATAATGTTGGACAATATCTTTGTTAATCTTTATTGCAGTTTTAAACGTTGTCGAGTGGACATCCTATTGAGTGGGCGATATTGAGTTAATATTAATTCAACATTCAATTCTATTTTCTTGCTAATATCGTTCACATCGTCAAAATCGCAACATTGAACGTTATCGAGTTGACATTGCTCCAACTTTGCCTTATGTTGTCTCTTTTTTTACTTATGTTGTCTTATGTTGATTTTTTTGTTCACATCGTTGACATTACATGTTGGGCTAATAATTAAGAGTCGACATTGATTTCAGGTGCATTCTGAGTTTTCTTGTTAACATCATTCACATCGTCGGCATCGCAACGATAAACAATATGGAGTCGACAGCTTTTAAATTTGACTTATACGCAGTTCATTGTTTACAAAAAAGTTTTTTATAGTATTAGTTTTAATGATTTACATGTTTAACTTTATATATTTATAAATAAAAATATTTCAATGTTGTATAAATGACCAAGACGTGTTCGACATAGGCCTAAGAAAGTCGACGTCAGAATAACAATTGGAATCGAAAGGGGAAGAAGACGGGATCGCCCATTTCAAAGCTACAGGAATGTCGAAGGGCACTCCGTTAAAAGACCCAACCGCCAGAAATTTTAAAACATAACAAATCGCCGATATCCCAATTAGGCCTACATGTACATGTACATTCTCGAAAGCGGTCCCCAACCATGTCGAAGTGTGTTGACGACGTTCCAATAGCAGTAGAAAAGCGAAAATGTAGGTTTCCAATGCTTTTAAACTTACTGAAATAGAAATGTTTATCCATTATCGATACAAAATTTTCCAATAACATAGTATACTAGCTGTCACATGCAAATTCAAACACAGCAAACATGTTACATGTCCGTAACATCAGGCAGCTGTTAAAGGGGTGCGTTCAGACGACAGCATTCGTATTGTCTTTTTTGTTGCAACTTTAGCTCGTAGTAAATGATAAATTTCCATTGATATTGTAAATGCAGAATAGCTATCCCAAATTTATAGACATACCCTACGAAAAAAATTAAAAAGGTTGTTGTCCTTTAAAAAAGGACTACAATACGTGGACCATATGTATAGCACGCCAAATTAACAAAAATGAGATAATCATAGTTTCACAATCGATAAACTAGGTTTATCAGTTGTAAACTATAGTTTACGGACTGTAAACTATAGTTAACAACGTTAATCTATATTTCACATCTGTAAACCATAGTTAACGCGATAATCTATGTTTCACAACCGTAAACTATACTTAACACCGAAAACAATCATTTGCGATTGCAAAACATAGATTATCTGATAAATACAGATTCACAATTTGTAAACTATAGTTTACAAACCGTTAACTATAGTTAACGATCTGATAAATATAATTTCACAATTTGTGAAACTATGATTAACAACTCTTAACCTTAGTTTACGGTTGTAAACTATAGTTTACAAACGTGAATCTATGTTTATCAACAAAATCTATTGTTAACGCTTTATTCAGTCAGATAAACTTAGATTAGCATTCGTAAACTATAGTTAACGACCGTTAAATATAGTTTTACAGATGAAAACTATACTTAACGAATCGTTAACTATAGTTTACGGTTTGTAAACTATAGTTTACAGTCAATAAACCTAGTATATCAATTGTGAAACTAGGTTTATCTCATTTTAGTGAATTTGGCGTGCCATACATATGCATGTGTTTCTAACCGAAATTCAGTTTTAAAAAATTATAGGTTTAGTGAATATCCATTTAGGTTCGTTTACATTTTCTACAATAATCTGCCTACTTTGACTGATAGTACTTTTATAGCAAAATTGTTAAATTTTATCTGCGATTGGCCTATAATTTTGTCATTTAAAAAGATCGGGCTATTTTGGGTACATATAACACGTATAACCCTTAAAGGCTGAGACTTGACATCTCTTCTTGATTTATACAGAAGATGTCTATTATTGAAAAAATAGATCTGATGGTACACATGTAGCATAACTCTGTAGTACGCTTTTTTTTCAGAGTCCCCCTCCCCTCCTCCACATGGATAACCGTTGCTACAGACGTGTATCAAGCTGTTTTAGGATTGTTATATATCAAATTATTTTGCACAAAAAATGCCGGTGAAGATATGTTCTATCTTTTAAAACCTAGAACTATTCGTTGAATGGTTTTTTTTTTTCGGCAATTAAGTACTCCCTACTTTTTAAAATGCATGTGCCAAAGAAGCAACGGTTTGTTTGTTTATAAAAGTATATATATACACCCATTCTCAATATAAGGGCTCAAATAATGTCGCCTCATTTTCATTTAGAAGAAATACCACCGATGTAATTTTCAAATCAACATTATAAATAGTCATATTACAATGAATAAGAATTCATATAATTATCGAACTGAAAGGGTATTTAAGAAGTTCCAAATTCAAATATAGTAGAGTATTTGAAATGTACGTTACTGTCGCCGAGGCAAATTTTATGCTGAATCCCCTCTGTGTAATATGCAGTTTTGATTCTCAAGTAAAAATTCTCTGATAAGTTAAACCTTGTATCATATATATTTTTTTTTATAACAATAAATACATTTCTTTGTAGTAATAAATCATTTTTATTGTGCAATGTCCCTGTCGCTTAATTCTATTTCAACCACATTACAAGCAAACACAAAGATTATACACCTGATAGTTTTTTTCTCCTTTATTTATTAATGGGCTAGATTTGAAATTTCAAAAGATTATTTACTCATACTTAGATGATGTAACATGAAATTGAACAATTTGAGCAACTTTTATAAATATCTTCACTGAATGAAAGACATTTTCAATCGTAGAGATAAGAAAGAAATGTACGTTACACTATTTTCTTCCGTTAAGAATATATATTAAGTAGAAAATATGAGACGACTCTGAGTAAGCAACCCCTTGTACCCTGTAAACTGGCAAAGACGTTTTGCTTAACACAATTAAAAATCATTTTTTACATGAAAAGTGGTCATTCGAAATGTACGTGACTGAAATGTACGTTACCATGAAATTCGAATTAAGTGAATCTCGCTCGAATTTTCACGTATTCTCATACTTTCACACACTCAAATGTGTACACAAAGGAAAGTTTCAAAGGTTGGAGGTCGGCTAAATCTCAAAATTAATGAAAAGAAATATTTCTGCTGAGGAAAAAATTTATATTACGGTCATTTATATGTAATATAATTTTGATACCTGTGTATATCTTTCTGAATACGAAACCTGTATGATGCATTTCTTATGATATGCAAGTTCAAACAGTATCAATATATTGTGTGTGTAACGTACGCTTGTGGAAGAGAATTGATTTTGATATTTGAAATGTACGTTACCTATGGTAACGTACATTTTGCGTATTTCTGACTGACATTTTTTTTAATTTAGTCAACGAATTGCGTTTACACGAGCGAAACAAAATTATCGTTACAATCCATGTGACAACTGACCACATAAAGCCATCTAAATGCACCCCCAATCCTTAAATGTGGTAGACTGCTACCACGTGCTAGAAAATTTATTTCTAAGCGTCTTAAATTCATCCTTGGCAAACTTTTTGCTGTTTGTTTACTTTTAATATGCGAATTTTCGCCCATATTCATTTAATTGTTGTTGATAATTTAAGACAAGGTATGCATAGGCTTATAATTGGTAAAAAATAAAAAAACTTTTTTAGAAAAACCTAAACACAAGACGGTTACGTACATTTCAAATACTGAAAGGCACACAATACTCAGTTTTGTTTGAATCATTGCATTTTAAGTTATATTTTTCCAGATCCGCTGAAAATCACGCGTATGTTTGTGTGTTTGACAAACGATGTTGCAGCATACTAAATGAAATTGTTAACAAGACTGTGGATGGATATATTCGGAATAGATTTTGATCATTTAAATTAAATTTCAATGGCCAGACACGACATTTGTCGGATCATAGCAAAATATGTCTTTCTCTTATTTGTTTTTGTCTGTACCCTTGCACACAGGTAGAAGTAACTAGGCTACGGTGTCAGTTTCAGCGAAACAGCACAAAAGAATGGTTGAACTGAGGTGGAGTTGACTCCCCAATAGTATGTGAAATGAATGTTACCGAAGTGACATGACATTCATGTAGTTGATGACAACTAACCTCGTTTGTTACATTATGATTTCTTATTACTGCGTTAAAACGCTTCATTGAAATGATTTGTATGTCAGTAATAGCTTTTTTTCAATATTTACTTACATATTATTACAAGTTTGAAATGTACGTTACCTACTCATATTCTGAGACAATCGTGTCTTTATAGTGATGAGTGTGACATATAACACAATGTGATTACATAGAGAATCTATTTTGGAATACACAGAAACAGAACGATGAATTTTTAGATGAATTTTAAGCTTTTTATCAAACAGAAATAGATCATGAAATGTACGTTATATTTACGTAGTTTTCTAAATCGACATGGATATATGTTAAAAAAAGATAACTACAAAATAGAAATTTACTACATGTACATGTTAAGTTCCAGTATCTATAGACAAAACAGAGAGAAGAATTTAAAGCATATGTTATTAAAAAAAATGTTTGTATACATTTAGATCAAAAAGTAACCTGTGTTTTTTGAAAGGAAAAATCAAACGCACGTTCGTATGCCGAGAGAATATATTGCTGACAGAGTTGGTAGGATGTGCTGGTGTTAAGATGGGATATTCCAATTGTGATTTTTAATGACTACATTTTTTCTGTAGACCTTTTTGGACATTGCAGAAAGAGTAACGTACATTTCCAGCTACATTTCTGAATAAAATCATCCCTTACTTTAACGTCTTGTCATTATTCCATGTATTAAAATTTGATGAAAAGAAAACAAACTTGTTACAAAATCTTCAGATACTTTCTTTCAAAGGTAATTGATAGAAAAATTGTTATCTTGAACTCCATTTTTTTTAAAAATCAGGCATATGTGCCCTTATATTGAGAATGGGTGATAAAGAAGAAATTCGGATGCACCAATGAATAAATCAATATGAAGATTTAAAGCAAGATTTACTAATGAATGGCATATTCTAATTCAAATAGGGCGAATTATCCTACGGGCAAGTTGTCTTATGAGCGAATTCTCTAGCATTCTCGTACATGCATTTCCTGACGTATACCCATGGCATTCGGTTTAAACTCGCTTATATACATGTATTTAATGCGTGGACCTCAGGGTCCACGCAATAACATAATTTTTAGCTGTTTACATTCGATAAAAACCTAGATCGCTTCATTACTTGGCGGCCTAAGAGGGTAAAAAATCAGAATATTTCTGAAACATCGTAGAACATGTAAAAATTATTTGATTCTATACTACAGGCTTGGGTTCATAAAAAAATCAGATAGACAAAATAATGATTTTAAATTTCTTGAACAATGATATTACAAGTAATTATAATCTAGTTTTCTGAAATTAATTTTTACAGGTACGTGGGTCTTGTTTTCACAAGAATCACAAGTAAAGAACTTTAGAAGAGAGCAGGGTTTTAGAACCACTAAAATCAGATGGAAAAAAAACCATGCAAGTCACGGTGAGAAAGTGGAACTGGATTTGACTAATCCCAGGGAAGCCACTATCCAACACCAAAAAGCAGGACCCAATCCGGAAGTCAAAGGGTAAGAGAAAGAGAGGACAAACAACTAAGAAGTTTTATTAGTTAAATGATCATTACTTTTTGTTCATAAAAGCTTTTCCTAGCAGAATTGCAATTATTACCTAAAGTTATCACACTAATTTTGAATATTTGGTGAATAAGAACGCATACTTTGAGGCCTTAAAGTCTTGATTTATTTTCTTAAATGCTGAAAAAGAAATAGGGGATGGGGTATAAAAAAATCAAAACATTCTTATATGTACATGCACACTAGCCCCTACTTTTAATGCTAGCAAAAGAACCTGTTACCTAAGGAAACTATTCAACAATTTTCTCAAAAAGTTTAATCGTAGAAATATGTTTCTCTCTGGTTTTTCGAACAATTTTATAGGGAAAAAAATGCCTAAATTTGACACCGGTGAACATCATTTTTGGGTAAACGTTATCTTATTGGTATTTATTTGTTCTTAATCAACTTTGCAATAATTTCAAGTAAATTTAAGGAGGAATAGGACCTTTCGCTGAAAAAATTCCTGTCAGTGAATTTTTTTCGTATTTTTTATATTACTAATTTAATATGTACTTAACATTTTAAAAAGGTCCCGTCATGGGATTTCTTTACTTATTTAAAAGATATCTCTCCACAAATACCGCCCTGTTTAGAGTTTGTATGGAGTTTAGATACTTCATGTTTACGGGCCCATAACGGAGTCCATAATGCGAATTTTTACGCACAAACAAAAAATATGATAGATAACACTATATAATCAAATATTTCAGAATATTCATAGTGTTTAAATTATCTGAAAGCAATTGTTTTAATTTAATATAGTATTTAGGTGGGATAATTTCTGCATTTTTCAAGGCAGCTTCAACGACAAAAACCTCATTTGGAAAAAAATCTGTCAATAAATATTTTTAAATTTACGATTGACTGTCAGTCCTTCGTCGTAGTTATTTACTGCATAAATATCACAGGGTGAAGCTTACCTCAATATCGCATAGGACATCGTTGAATTAGACGTAAGCGTGATAAAAACGCTTCACGTTCGTATTTTCCGAGTGCGGGAAATCAATTGTGACGTCAAACGAAAACATAAAACATTCAAAATTATCTAAATAGAGAGAATCCCTGCTACTATAAACACGAAAAAATATTAATTTAAAAAAATGTACTTCAGAAATTTATCACGATACATTGACTGTGACCTGTTTATTACGAAATAAAACTGATCATGACGGGTGTGTGTACTTGATCTCGCTGCACTGAGAATTCAAACACTACGTCTATGACGTCACTGACGTCAGACTGCAGGGTAAAGAGAAACAAATGTGTGGATTGGGCGACTTCACAATATCTCAATCAAGGCAAGATCTTCGAAAATTTTAATAATAATAATTTCTAAAATTAAATGTTTAAAAAACAATTTTTGAATTTAGAATGAAATTACACAAGAACTGTTGATTTTAACAACGTTTAACATGCATATCATCACCGATTATGACGTAATATGTCTTTTTAGTCATGTGACATGTGTCCTGTCTCCCCTTAAGCCAAATTAAGTTTAAATTGATTGTATTTATAAGTTTATGAGGTATTTTATGGTCAAATAGCTTTTTCAAATGAAATTTTCCATGTCTTATTTTGGTCTATATTTAAGGGGTTGAATCTCTCTTAATAGATGAACAGTTACATACACTTTTCATGTCTTTTAATCATTCCTTGGATATTAAACTTTCAGAAAAATATAAGCAAGTGAAAAGTTTAATGCACGTTTTTTTCGGGTATCTGCAGGAAATATCTTTTAGTTTACTTTTGAAAAAAAAATATTATCTATAATTTTTAAGGTGAGAGCTACGGCCCTTGGGTTTCACATTTTTATAGGTGCATTTCTTGTGAAATTTTCTCTACATCTATCCCTACAAATTTCTTCCTTTCATTTTTACTTTGGGGTTAAATCTACTTTTGAAATAAATTGACGAAATATATCAATTTAAGTCTAAAGTCCCTCGTTTGCACACCTTTATTGAAAATCAGGTGACAGGGTTTGAGCTATATATGCGTATTTCTACATGGACTGTGTAAATTATCATGTCGACATCAATGTAATGCTATATGTTCAAAGAATAACCTTTAAATACATGTATCGAATTCAATGCCAGTCAGTCTAATTCAGGAAGAAGTGATTGATTGAAATTATAAATTTAATACAACAGATAAATTTTCAAAGGTCTCATATCCATATTTTAAAAGTTATATTATTATTTCATAACTAATAAATTTCATACATGTCGGTAGTACGCGGGGGGGCCATGGGTCCCGGCACTCCATTTTTTTTCTACATATGGTAGTTTTGCTATAGTAGATTTTCCTTCTCCTCCGCACAAACACACCTTTTTAAATCGTTTCTACAAGCCTGTGTAAGCACCTTGCCACTACCTTATGTTAGCTTAATTTATTTATTGTAAAAAGTCAGTAAAAGCCATACATGGCTTATATCAAAAGGAACGTCTTTCTTAATTTTGGCATAATTAACTTAGTCGGACTAACTTAGGCCCAAATCTTCGACTTTCTGAGAAACGATATCAACCACCTTTTAGAAAAAAAACTTAATACTCAGTACTAACTCATATATGATTGGATTTAATTATGATTCATTTCAGCAGGACTGGAACATGCTTGTGTTTTCTGAACTTACACAAATAGAAGTTTGTTGATAGAAAGTTATATTTAATATACTTTTGTATGAGTACATCTTTCAAAAATGCAGAAAATCAAATAAAAATCTAATATTATATAATATATATTAAATGAATTTCATTTTGCCTATTAAATAAAATAATAATTTTTTCAATAATAATTTTTCTTTGATTGTAGGAAATTGATTTGTTTACCTCTTCGGTAATTTTTTCCATTTTGTGGAAAAAAGTACAACTTTTTAACTTTATGAATTTCTTTAAAGCTTCATAGCCGAAGTACTCTTGGTTATCCATTATACATATTGATGTTGGCTGTTTCCAGGTTGGGTAGTCTTTCTTGTCATAAACATTGGCACGTTTCTTATCGTCTTTATCTTGGACTGCCCAACAAAAGTAAGACTCACTTATTTCTATAGAGGCTATATATCTCTTCCCTGAAAGCATGAAAATGAAATATATACATATGGATGTATTGTTGCATGGTTGGATCGAAAGATGTAAAGATAAATAAATGGGAGGAGAGATGGGATGCCTGTTGGATTAATTGATGTATCGACAAAAGGAAAGAGGTATGTATAAAAGCAGAATGGGTGGATGGTTGAAGGATTTGTGGATAGATAGATGAATTTAGAAAATATAGAAAATGTATGATTCCATGAATGGATTGCCGGATAGAGGGATGGATTATTGAACATAAAGATGAATAGATGTATAGAGAAAATAATGGACGGGTGGATCGTGTTAGTGGGATGGGATGGATAGCTATAAAGATGAAAGGATGGATTGAAAAATAGATATAGGGAAGAATAGAAAGTGGATAGATGGGATGGGTTAGTTGGACGGATTGAGGGATAATGGTTAATGGATGGATGGATGGTATAATTTATGAATACATACACCTGTAGATGAATGGCTGGATGGATGCATTGTGAGGTAGATGTATGGTTATGAGGTAAATTAAGACTTGCATACAAATATTTTGCATTCTTTAAAAAATCATTTTAGAGATCATATTTAATGCAAAAAAGGAATACTTTCACTTTAATCGTGCTTTTTTCAATTTTAATGTATCATTCTTTACTGAAAAATATTCAGTATGTGAAATACCAATAGAGATGTTGAGATTTCTCAGGTGTACGTGGTCGCATACGTCTATTAGGGGAATTCGCTAAATTCCTCACGTACTACGTCATCAAATTTAGAACTGACAACGTTTCCACACGCTTTTAGACCTGATAGAATGGCATCCATTTACTTTAGTGAAAACTTGTAGCTTAAATAATAATAATAATCGGTCAATTTATGTGTAAAATGTATAGTTGTTAAATATTATTTTGGATGGTAGTTTCATGAGCATTTATTTTAATCAATTTTCGATTTCTAACTGCACTGAAACTGACGTCCAAGTTTTTTAAATAGTTGAAACATAGACACCAATCGTACATGTAGTGAACACGTACATGTTACACGTCATACAAATCTCAACAGACAAATTACAAAAAAACGTGTACGTGTGTGTCATATATGCACAAGTACAAATACGAGTACAAGGTTAAGATCTCAGCCTCTCTAATGAGTAAAAAAAAACACGTAAAAGGTAAAACAGATTTCGAATAATGAAACGAAAAGTAATGTAATAAAATTTCATTATTTACTTTGTTTCGGTAGAAATGGTGCATATGGATCTTCTGAAGCTAAAATTCCGGTTTCAGAGTGTTCGTCTAAAAAAATCAGATGGTTAAAATGAATTTTAAAACAATTGAATCAATATCTTCTTCACATCCGGAAAATTATCTAAACGAAAAAGAATATAGTTATACAGCATGTTAATCTCAACTCATTATGATAAAACACGGCAATTCTAAGTTATAAATTAAATCGTTATCCAAGTCCCTTTCTTTTTAATTTCTCCCTTAGTGTTTTATGACATTTGGTATGAAGGGCCATAAATAACTTTGCATATTTTTTATTTATTTTTTTTCTATAATTTAAAGAATGAAAAGAAAAGTGATAAGATGCAGATAACAGAATTAACTTGGTGCTTGTAGAAGGGGTTCACCTGGATTTTCGGAAGTTGGTTGATTATTCCCTGAGCGTAAACCTAAAAGAAATAAATCGAAATCTTCAAGAAATGTTTTAAACAATTGATGTAATATCTTCTTCACATTCGGAAAAGACATAATATACTTATACATCTATAAAAATCTTCACGCATTATGACCTGCAATGCTACAAAGTTAAAAAAAAAACTCGTTATCCAAATCAATTCTTCTATGGTGTTTTATGAAACTTGGTGTTGTAAATAACATTGCATATAATTTACTAATTTTGTGTGTAGTTTATTATAAAAGAAAATATTAATTCATAAAGATCATTTTAGATAACTTTATTCAGTGAACATTAAAAGAGCAGTTTCTGAACTTCACTGTGACTGTTCACTACATGTATTTTGAATTTGGAACAGAATCATTTTTCTTTTCTTTTGCACAAAAAAACACGTGAAAGGTAAAACAGATTTCGAATAATGAAACGAAAAGTAATGTAACAAAATTTCTTTATTTACTTTGTTTCGGTAGAAATGGTGCATATGGATCTTCTGAAGCTAAAATTCCGGTTTCAGAGTGTTCGTCTAAAAAAATCAGATGGTTAAAATGAATTTTAAAACAATTGAATCAATATCTTCTTCACATCCGGAAAATTATCTAAACGAAAAAGAATATAGTTATACAGCATGTTAATCTCAACTCATTATGATAAAACACGGCAATTCTAAGTTATAAATTAAATCGTTATCCAAGTCCCTTTCTTTTTAATTTCTCCCTTAGTGTTTTATGACATTTGGTATGAATGGCCATAAATAACTTTGCATATTTTTTATTTATTTTTTTTCTATAATTTAAAGAATGAAAAGAAAAGTGATAAGATGCAGATAACAGAATTAACTTGGTGCTTGTAGAAGGGGTTCACCTGGATTTTCGGAAGTTGGTTGATTATTCCCTGAGCGTAAACCTAAAAGAAATAAATCGAAATCTTCAAGAAATGTTTTAAACAATTGATGTAATATCTTCTTCACATTCGGAAAAGACATAATATACTTATACATCTATAAAAATCTTCACGCATTATGACCTGCAATGCTACAAAGTTAAAAAAAAACTCGTTATCCAAATCAATTCTTCTATGGTGTTTTATGAAACTTGGTGTTGTAAATAACATTGCATATAATTTACTAATTTTGTGTGTAGTTTATTATAAAAGAAAATATTAATTCATAAAGATCATTTTAGATAACTTTATTCAGTGAACATTAAAAGAGCAGTTTCTGAACTTCACTGTGACTGTTCACTACATGTATTTTGAATTTGGAACAGAATCATTTTTCTTTTCTTTTGCACAAAAAAACACGTGAAAGGTAAAACAGATTTCGAATAATGAAACGAAAAGTAATGTAACAAAATTTCTTTATTTACTTTGTTTCGGTAGAAATGGTGCATATGGATCTTCTGAAGCTAAAATTCCGGTTTCAGAGTGTTCGTCTAAAAAAATCAGATGGTTAAAATGAATTTTAAAACAATTGAATCAATATCTTCTTCACATCCGGAAAATTATCTAAACGAAAAAGAATATAGTTATACAGCATGTTAATCTCAACTCATTATGATAAAACACGGCAATTCTAAGTTATAAATTAAATCGTTATCCAAGTCCCTTTCTTTTTAATTTCTCCCTTAGTGTTTTATGACATTTGGTATGAAGGGCCATAAATAACTTTGCATATTTTTTATTTATTTTTTTTCTATAATTTAAAGAATGAAAAGAAAAGTGATAAGATGCAGATAACAGAATTAACTTGGTGCTTGTAGAAGGGGTTCACCTGGATTTTCGGAAGTTGGTTGATTATTCCCTGAGCGTAAACCTAAAAGAAATAAATCGAAATCTTCAAGAAATGTTTTAAACAATTGATGTAATATCTTCTTCACATTCGGAAAAGACATAATATACTTATACATCTATAAAAATCTTCACGCATTATGACCTGCAATGCTACAAAGTTAAAAAAAAAACTCGTTATCCAAATCAATTCTTCTATGGTGTTTTATGAAACTTGGTGTCGTAAATAACATTGCATATAATTTACTAATTTTGTGTGTAGTTTATTATAAAAGAAAATATTAATTCATAAAGATCATTTTAGATAACTTTATTCAGTGAACATTAAAAGAGCAGTTTCTGAACTTCACTGTGACTGTTCACTACATGTATTTTGAATTTGGAACAGAATCATTTTTCTTTTCTTTTGCACAAAAAAACACGTGAAAGGTAAAACAGATTTCGAATAATGAAACGAAAAGTAATGTAACAAAATTTCTTTATTTACTTTGTTTCGGTAGAAATGGTGCATATGGATCTTCTGAAGCTGAAATTCCGGTTTTAGAGTGTTCGTCTAAAAAAATCAGGTGGTTAAAATGAATTTTAAAACAATTGAATCAATATCTTCTTCACATCTGGAAAATTATCTAAACGAAAAGAATATAGTTATACAGCATATTAATCTCAACTCATTATGATAAAACACGGCAATTCTAAGTTATAAATTAAATCGTTATCCAAGTCCCTTTCTTTTTAATTTCTCCTTTAGTGTTTTATGACATTTAGTATGAAGGGCCATAAATAACTTTGCATATTTTTTATTTATTTTGTATCTATAATTTAAAGAATGAAAAGAAAAGTGATAAGATGCAGAAATCAGAATTAACTTGGTGCTTGTAGAAGGGGTTCACCTGGATTTTCGGAAGTTGGTTGATTATTCCCTGAGCGTAAACCTAAAAGAAATAAATCGAAATCTTCAAGAAATGTTTTAAACAATTGATGTAATATCTTCTTCACATTCAGAAAAGACATAATATACTTATACATCTATAAAAATCTTCACGCATTATGATTAAACACTGCAATGCTACAAAGTTAAAAAAAACTCGTTATCCAAATCAATTCTTCTATGGTGTTTTATGAAACTTGGTGTCGTAAATAACATTGCATATAATTTACTAATTTTGTGTGTAGTTTATTATAAAAGAAAATATCAATTCATAAAGATCATTTTAGATAACTTTATTCAGTGAACATTAAAAGAGCAGTTTCTGAACTTCACTGTGACTGTCCACTATTTTGAATTTGGAACAGAATCATTTTTCTTTTCTTTTGCACTTACTTTTTCTACATTTTGTCTTTGTATGATTGCATACGACAAATACAATCATGGCAACAATAGCTATTAATAATATAATTGCAACGATCTGCCATATCTCTTCTCTGCTGATAGGATCGCTCTTGATTAATTTTCTAAAAAGATATATTTGAATATATTGAAAAACGGAAAGATGCTGACACTGTAGTATTTTGATAACATGTAAAAGAATGTTTTAAGTGGCTTTTCCTTATATTTCCTTTTTACATAAATAGAATAAAAGTAACAATAAATGGAGAATACCTTGACACGGAAGCATTTTTGACTCCATCTTCTTTAGAAGGACAAATGCAGCGTGAACATTCTTTTTGTTCCTCAACATTTGCAATATTATTAAAACACATTTGATCTGTAAATATACAAAAGTGTATTAGCGGTATTAAGCTGTCTGCGCCAGTAAAAATTGATGAATTCAAAGTGGAAATCTTCAATTTTTTTTTTTTTTTACAATATATTGATAGTCTAATGAATTTTACCATCTGAAAAATATAAAGGTCGTCGCATTTATAAAAATGGCAGATAAGGAATGTACTTGTCGAAACAGAATTTAGGAGAACAGTGTTTTATTACAAAAACGCAATAAACTTCGTGTTTGCTCTAACAATTGAGCAAGCGTATCAAAGATGATGAGTTCCTGGACTGATCCGACGAAATTAAATTTGAGAAGTATCCAAAGATTAGGCTTGATAGATTGATCGTTTATAGACAGTTAAACAAGAAAGAAATTTATTTTTGAGTACCAAGTAGAGTTCCCATCATTTTTCCTGAGTCATAGCATCTCAATGACCACTCGTTTTGTTTTTCTACACTTTTCCTCAAAATACCTGTCCTCCGGTATACCCTGTTGTTACTGTAAATGTATTGACGTCGCGCATAGTATTGCACTGGGGTTTTAAATTGAGTAACTTGTAACACTTTAAATGATGTGTGTTAATATTTTTGGTCATTTTATCGTTCTGATTACATGGATTTTTCTGCAAATTTCTACCAAGCTTCTATAACGTTCTGTAATGATGTACCAGAAAATGCCTCAATAAGTTTACAAATGAATATAATTATCGATTCCGACTGTTCGTTGAAATGCCGTTATCTTGTCAAGTAACAAGAAAAGATGGAATGTTGGATAAATATTTTTTTTCTTCATATAACAGGTTCTTATGGTAAAACTAAAGCGATAAATGAAATGTGCAAATCATAAAGTAGTCAAATTTTTCCTTTAAAAATTGTATAATGTAACTAAGTGATAGGGACGATTGACAAAGTGTTTTTAATGTCTAGCCGGTTTTGTTACCACGCCACAAATATGCATATTATGGTATTTAATGGGACGTACTCCCCTGTCGAGGCCTCATCTAGGTTTGGATGCTGCAAAGCTATAAAGTGGGCGCAGCTTTTTCTTGATTCATCTTTTTTTATATATATATTTCTTGATAACTTATCCGACATTGCATTGCGGTTTCCTAAAATATATTAAAAAATTTAGCCACCATCTTGAATCTAGCTATCCCCCCAAAAACAGAGGCCGGCCAGATCTGGTAACGTGCAAAAAGTAGCATGCTCCGTGTTTTATCAAAATTATACAGCTCTATATTTTTAGGATCAACGGCAAATACCAATTCGATCTTTGTGTATTTATTGGAAATATGGATAGCTTACGCGGTTTCATGGAAATAGTTTGCTCACAATAAAACTTGTCTGCGAGTTTTCCTAACAATCCTCGTATAGCATTTATGTGAACTGTATTTTTTTCTAATGGAAAAATTTGTTACAGATAAAATCTTTTTTTAAATGTGCAAATGAATAATATTTTATATTTCCAGAGACAGTAAAAATATTCTTAAGAAAACAAGATCAACAACTGGATGTCAAGTCTAATTTGTTACGCCTTTAATTTTTAACGTTTTTACGCTTATACGATGCATGTCATAACGTTAGCAATGGATATTTTAACGTTACAAAATCAGCCCCAATTCTGTTCGCGATGTCATTTATAAATTAGGCGTGTATGATATTTAGGATATTGATTTTTGAACAAGTTAGATTTGATTTAGCGCATTTCTTAATATTTCTATTTATGTATATATGTGCAAGAAACATAGCTATGCACTGTGCAAGACACATAGCTATATACTTGATTCGGCGGAAGTTTATCTTCCTCGAAAGCGCTAAAAAATATGCACAGACAAATGCATTATTTACAGTAAAAAATACTATAGTTAACTATAGTGAACACTTTGACACTTTGATTTACAACAGTGATAAATATGAAAAATTTGATTTACATATGTACCATGGTGATACTATTGAAACTTTGATTTACTATGGAAAACTTTGATTTACCATGGTGATAACTTTGAAAACTTGATTTACTATTATAGTGATAACTTGATATAATAGCGATCACTTAGTAAACTTTGATTTACTATAGTAAACACTTTGACACTATGGTGAAGACTTTGAAAACTTTGATTTACTATAGTGATAACTTTGACACTTTGATTTTCTATAGCTTACTAATTAAAAGTTAACTATAGGAATTTTTATTAGGGAATTACCCTGGATGACTCCTTCTTTCATTCATTTAATAAAATTCTCTGAGGGAAGTTGATTTAAATTCAAATATTAATATGGAGTTATCGAACAGTAATTAGAATTTAAACAGGTCGGAGAGAATACTCGAAATCGGGTATTATCCGTGAAATCGCGTATAATACCCGATATTAGGGTATCGTTGAATCCGCGAAATCGGGTATTCCGTGCAACTTTCTATAAAAACAAAAGAATAAAGCAACGGCGCATTATGCCAGTTACTGTTACTTGTACATCAATATCTTGTGGATTTATTTTTATTAAACCTAATTCATACGGTTGTCAAATAAGTTTAAAATCTCACGACAAACACTGCTGGGGTAACAAAGAGGACACAATGGTGTTGTTATTTTTCAATATAATTTCTAAAAGCAAATAACTACACTTCGTTTGTCTTTATTTCCCATTAAAGTATTCCTTATACTTAATTTTCTAATTTAAGCTATATTCACAAAATATGAAACTTTAAAGAAATTAAACGACGAACGCCGTGATATGTATTTTTACTGAAAAATGTATGGCGTCCATTTCACGTGAAATATAAATTATTTCTAACAGTTAGAGAGTACAGTATAAGTGAGTCATAATTGTGTATCTCTGCCATAATAGAATACCAACGTTATTATAAAGAAGAAAATAAAATAAGATCAAATAAATACCAACGGGAAAACAGGTTGAAAAAAGCTAATTGAAGGTGAGTATCTTTTTTATGTCAATTTAGCATGGAAATTTTTATTCAAAGACACCGTAAATTTTTTGGTTGCATTTAAATCGATACAAGATATGCTATTTTACCTTTGTTTTATGCAATGGTGTGAAAATTGAGAGCGAAAAGTCATATGAACAGGATTTTCGTGTTGTTTTTTTTTTTTTTTTTGGGGGGGGGGGGGGGGGGGTTATGAATAAAAGTCAGATGTGTACATCTTTTCATGAGCTTATAATGCATTGGATTTACAATATAGATCAGGTACAGTCATATTGAAATATGATTTACATAGTCAAGTTTTCACATTTCTTATAGTTTTTACGTTTATGAACATGTTAATGAACAAACTAAAATAATGGAGTGTTCAATTGCCTTGGAAACTCTTGTCTTACTTTTCGGGAATATAATTCCTCATCGGACATTAAAATTTCATAAACATTGTAGCAACTTCCTTTTTTTTATTATACTATTTGATAGACAGGGTAAATTTTACCTCTTCACCTTCTATATCTTATACCTCATTATATTATGCCAATACAACGCACTATCTGATTGGTTCTAGACAATATGTCACAGTTTTCTTTTAGTTATTTTATCTATGATACTTATTACTCATTGCAATAACTTTTACTAATACACATCTATAATGAAAAAATGTGTTAAAAAATAAACATGAATTCTAGTTACTTGTAGTCTCATATTGTGTTAGAAAATAACAGGTTGCTTTTTGTTTACCTATATGATTTTTTTTGATAAATAAATCTTCCCTACAATTAATTATAATTATAATTAACCGACCATGACATTCAAAGAGAGGTCTCTTGGACACAGTTGAGGTTGTTATGTCAGAGGTGGCAAAGAAGCCTTTAGCCCCCCCCCCCTTTGAAGTCGCCAAGAAATGGTTAAATATTGATGACTTAGCGAAATTAAACGATCAACAGTTATGTTCTCTCATAAGCTGTATTCCTGAAACTATCACTGTCTATGCTAAAATGTTGAAGACATATTCTACAAATATGTATGAATGATAAAAAAAAGATTTTCAAAAAAAGAGAAAGAGGGCTTTTTTAGCCGAAATTTTAGACTTTTTATCATTACATTACTTATACATTCATAAATAAATTTGATTTTATGCACAAGATGAATGTGAAAGTAATTAATGATGCATAATTAGATATGATAGACAATTCCTTGTTCATGCATGGCATCATAACCTGTGTGTGAAATGTGTTTCCGTATAATTTGATTTATTTACAAATTGTTAATGTTTGTTGTGTTGATGTGGAATTATTATAATTTCCCGAATTCTGATACTTTACAATTCTGTTGTGTTGGGACTGAACATTAGGAAGATGCTTATACTTTCAACATTTTGAAAAATATAAAGCAAAGCGAACGCCTTTTTGTGTGCAGATCATGAAATGTACTGAGCTCCACGGGTATTTGTTGTCCTGAGCGCATTAATCTTAACGCCCAAATTCTTACTTGGGAAGTGATACCTTTAGAAATTATGTGTATCTAGATAAAAGTTAACTCGGCAACATGCGCCATCCCATTGTTTAAGTTTTATTATGTGATTACATCTCCCATACCCGATTTCGCGGATTCAGCTATACCCTAATATCGGGTATTATACGCGATTTCACGGATAATACCCGATTTCGAGTATTCTCTCCGACCTGTTTAAATTCTAATTACTGTTCGATAATTCCATATTAATATTTGAATTTAAATCAACTTCCCTCAGAGAATTTTATTAAATGAATGAAATGTGATTACACCTCCTATACCCGATTTCGCGGATTCAGCGATACCCTAATATCGGGTATTATACGCGATTTCACGGATAATACCCGATTTCGAGTATTCTCTCCGACCTGTTTAAAGTCCATGGTGAAACAACACCAACTGAAAGCAGAGCAAACAAAAGTCTCTAAAAGTCAGAGGGAGAATAAGGTACCATGGATGAGTAACTATCCCTTGTCGATCAGTCACACTAGCCATGTACTCCTTGTCGTCATCGGGTAAACGTAAAATCTGTAAAAATTTCAGACTGAAGATAATTGTTTGAAAATTAGTATGGAAAACGCCAGTCACCATTTCACTTTGATAACAATCCGGCCAAAACTTACACGTCTATCAATTTAACCACACGGCGCAATGGTTAGAGTGTTTGCTCTAGAGCAATTAAGGATCTCACAGGATTAAATCCAAATGCTAGACGTTGAGACCGGTCCTTTTAATGAGACCGTTAACAATGGTCCTGTTTTGCAGTAGATGTTGGTATATAAAAAAAAATTCAATGATTATAATTTAAAACACTGAATATTAATGATGAGTATGGTTCAAAATTTGCACCCACAATTAGTCTCGAAAACAACAAACAAATAAACAAATCCATCTGAGGAAAGGTACATCTTAAAACTCTTTTAATCGTTTCATACATGAGTACATAAAAAGTCATGAGAAGTGTAAGACTTACATTTGTACGCCTCTGTAGAGTTGTAAGAAAATGGACAGCTCTTTTCACATTTGTAATCTGGACTTTCCTGAATTATTCCTCCTAGCATATTAAACTCTACACAGCTATGTCCTTTAATAATAAAAGAGAACAAAAAAGAGTTACGTCCTCAGAAATTTTAAATATACATATTTAAGGAAAAAGATTCCTTTTTGTGCATACTCCCTTAGCTTAAAAGTACACTAACCAATGACAGTAGCAGCTTTTGCACATACTTCCAATGTTGCGTTTGTATATCCGTTCACGACACAATGATAAACAAACTTATCGGGCGGGATGCATTGTTGCTTAACAAGCCAGCATTTCTTTGCTTTTGCTCGCCATTTCCATTCCATTTGTGTTCTTGGACAAGAGGACACATACGTTATAGTTTCTTTCGACGTTCGACAGGACGCTTTGCATTTTACTGCACAAAATGACTACAGAGAAGAATTGTCATATAAAAATATAGCATAACATGTAGCATAAATATATCCAATATATTTTAAAATAGAAACAAAAATCATTTAACATGCTTTCTTTTTGACTAAAAATATCAATAAAACATATACGTGCCAAGAAATAGATGAAGGATAATCTGTAAAACCTCATTTTGCTTTAGTCTTTTTTTCGCAACGTATTATTCCTGAAAAAGGATAATGGGTGATTAAAGAAATTGCTAAAAATAATTTTACACTACGACACATGGGTTCAGCATACCTATATAATTTAATTTTAGTTGTTACACGTCATTTGATTGGGTAAAAGTTATTATCCATTTTGTATTACATAACTTGCCTACATCACAATGAATTACGTCAGAAACGTACTACATGTACTTCGCTTGTGTTACTTTTAAAATATGCTACATTTGAAAGTTGAAATAACCTTCATTCCTCAAAATAAAATTAATGGTCGACGAGAAAAAAAAATCTAAAGATTATCTACAAGAATTCACTGAAAACCACTTAACAGTTGTTGAGAATTCATGTGTACAGAAAAATCACTTTAAGATCTCCCATGAGAGCAATGTTCTTAAAATCGAAGGGGAGTTGAAAAGTTTTAAAAGGCATCACATTTATCATTGAGCTTTGTTGTTAGATAACCTTTACTGTTTTTTTTTCTAGTACAATATCCAAATATCCTAATCTGTAAAACATTTACAACAAATATGGTAAAGCAAAACTATCTTCTTAACTCGATTCATTCTTTAAATTACTCTCTATAAAACCATACAAAATTTGCACACATTTTTAACCTTATGACAATTCTTATAAAATTCTCCCACTATACTTTGTACACATTATTCAGGTTATCAATTTAAATTTATAACTTTGGGAAATATTGTCAATTTCTGAAAAACAGTTTGTTAGCTTTGTGTTATTTATCCTTAAAAATGATTCAAGAGAGAAAATATGTTGCTTGCGTCCATTAATTTTAAATTTTGTTTTGTCAATTTATGTGAAAATATTAATGGAAATGTAACCTTACATGTATATTCGATCAATTCACTGATACATGTATAGCGATATATTTATGAACCGACCTCTTGAAAGGGTAATTTTGTATTTCAAAGTTTTTTCATACATGACCTGGTATTTTGTCATTTTCTATTTCGAAAATTGGCAAAATGACGCATTTGCAATTGTTGCTTTTGGGAATTATTTTTGATAGGGATGAAAATGCACGGAAGTGTACCAATGCACATAAAGTACTGTCTAGTTTCATAGACATTTATGTCCAGATTCATTTCCTATCGAGACATATTCCAGGAAATATTGTTATTCAAAATATGACCTTTATTTTCTGGCAAAAATAGCTTTAATTCCAAATCTAAACATCTAGCTGAAAAACACGGAAGAAAAATAGTCCATATCAAATATGATAAAGAGTTCGATTAAAAATTCTTTTATTATACATCACTTGAGAATATTCAAATTTGATTGACTTGTTCGAAGGCTCACTTGCACATAGTCAATAATGACTGCAAGAAGTATTGGAAACAGTAACATTGAATTAGAAAAGTCGTACAAAGAAGATAAAAGCCAGGGGCCCGTTTTACAAAAGAACTTACGACTTAAGACCAAATTCAGTTCTTCATATAACTTTTTAATTAACATTTTATCGAAAATTATTTTAAACTTTTTAAAAGTAATGTGGTAAGATATTTTTACACAAACAATTTCAAAGAGAATTATTGATTTTTAAAAATTTTATGATCATCTGAAGTTTTTGGTCTTAGTCGTAAGTTCTTTTGTAAAACAGGACCCCAGGTTATTAGTAATATTGACTGCATAATAGTAACCTATTGAATCAGAATCCAAATTAAACCGAAAGCATTTTTATGACTTTACATTTATAACATTTCGTTATGAAATTTGCATTTTTTGTTGTTTATGATAGAGAATATAATCTGTCAGCATTATTCGTCATGAAAGAAGATGGACATACTTGGCAGCAAGAATCATTATACGAAACATTTTTTGTTTAAGGACAGATATTTTTTTTCAAATATTATGTTTACATTGATTGTCTTATATGTTGTTTTACGTCGTATTAGAGAATTTTCACTCATATAGAGACATCACCATAAAAGGCTTTAAAGGATGACTGCAACTAAGGAATGCGAAATTTGCGACAAAATAAACTTTCAAAATAAATATATTTTTACAATTAATTTCGGCTTTGTATTGTTTTCCAAAAAAGTAACACATATACAGGTATATTACTATCACATACAAAGTGTCTTATTCAGTATATCAGTAATTCAAAAACTTGCACGACTAACAGACTTAAAATTTATTCTCTTTTTTTAACCATTCACATGAGATGAGGCATGTACGTACAAATCTGAAATACACTTCAGAATGGAAAGTCTATGGTTTTATCAAAGATTTTAAACACAACCGGAAGTTCTTCGATCGCGTCAAGGGTCTTAAAATGTCGTGAAGTAGTATTCGAGGAATAATTGAGTGTTTGAAAATAAAGAGGCTTGATCAAGGATGTCTAAAACCATATATCATTTGGCATTCCTTCTTAAGTGGGTGCCTGAAATTACTTTAGGAATCTTGTGGTAAAAGTAAGTAGGTGGGTCCAAACCAAAACAAGTGTCTGCATATATTCTATAGGCCTTCAAAGTGGGAAGAGACAATTCCAAAGGGAGTAAGTTGCTCGTTCTTCTTCTGTAGATGCAAATATAGACATGCATGCAGCAAGTTCGGAGATAATCACACAAGTAAAGTGTTCAGAATAATTGTTCTATATCTGACTTGGTTGAGTACTAGGACTTTGGATTCATTTTACATGATTTACGGTTTAAATTGCCTACATTTGGACCACAGGTCACACCGCAACTCTTAATACCTCCCCAGTCTCAAACAGGTCTTTTCATTAAATCATTATTTCAAAGTCTTTGGATTTCCCTTTTAGGCTTTTTGCCTAAAACAGATGGTGACATATGGCTCATGAACCATCTCTATTACACAGGAAATATGTGAATTAGTTACTTTTTAGGTCTTGAGCATGTTCAGAATATATTTATACTTTTATAGCAACATTCAGATTAAGCAGCGGAACTGGCAGCTTAAGTGGAGACAGGGACATATGTAGCATTGAGCTAACATTAAATCAGCATAAGGCGGCAAACACTACCCCAGGGTGATTTGGACCTGCTTGGGATCAGATTGTAGGACAAATATTACTTTGATAAACGTTACCCTTTGACTCTTCAATTATCTGTGCATGATCTGACAAGTTTGCTTCATTCCTACATTCATTTGCTTATCCAAAAGTACTCTCCAAATAAATAGATAATTCAATTTTCTTTCTGTGGCTCATTAATTACATTTAGCTGCCACATGTCTCTCCATGTTTAAAAATTAAATGTTAAAATATTTGTGTACCAATTGCTCATGACAAAACAGTGGAACCTACACAAGTCCTAGTATTCTTTGGAATAGAATTGGACACTGTCAATATAACTATGAAGCTCCCCTTGGAGAAATTAAATCAGTTGTTTGGTGTATAAAATACTTCTTGAAAACAAGAAGGTCTCATTGAGAGAAGTGCTGTCACTTATTGGGTTAAATAATGTTCTCGTGCAAGGTTTTCGCCACTGGCTGGGCTTTTTTGCGTCCTTTTTATTCAAGAATATGCATTATTAACAGCATCATAAAATTAGGATAACAAAGAACATATGAGCTGATCAGAATAGCTAACAGTAAGGAAATTGTTTTTGCAGTCTACGTTATATCTTCCCAGCCTTTGATGCTCGTCAACAAAATATTAATTCAACTATTCACATACAGCTTTGGGAGACCTTTTGGGGGATTTTAAGGAAAATTGGGCGTATAGGTCCTGAGTCTCCTGACCAAGGCAAGCTCTTAGGTTGGACCAGATACTACATGTACCAGGGACATAACTTTTCTAAACATTTTTCCCGGCTGTGGTCGCTATTACTGTATAGGAGAGTCACTTTGAAAATTCTATACTTGTTTACATATTGATCATATATCCACATAATCAACAAAGCAACATCCAAATCTGATATGGTCTTGAAACTGGTCTGCGGGCTTTTGTTTATATGCCTAAAATCAAATGTCTGTATCAAGGCCTTATACATTCCCTAAAAACAAAAAAACTTTATTGCCGACTTCTTATCTCGATTTCAGTGGGGCAAACTCAGCCGTCTGGCACATCAGGCAGAACTATGACCCACACCACTACCAACTGAGTCACATATTCGAAATATAAGGCTTGAGGTCAATAGATTCCTACAGTGTTAAATAGCACATTAACGCATCGAAGATACTCAACAGTTTTAACCAGTTCTAAAAGATATTAAAAATTTCTTTTCGGAATTTAATTGCAAAATTATTTTAACCAGCAGCAGTTCTACAGCTGTTGAATTTTATTGGTTTTCTCTCACGGTAGCTCAGTCGGTAGAGCGCTCGCTCCGTGATCGGGAGGTCGTGAGTTCGTATCTCGGTCGCAACTGACCCAGTCGATAAAATGGGTAGCAACGGTTCCTTCGCCATGCATCCGGTACTTTGAAGTGAAAGTTGCGGGTCCTTCGGATGAGACCTTAAAAACCGAGGCCCCGTGTCAGCGGCAGGCGTTGGCACGATAAAGATCCCTCACTGCTCAATGGTCCTGAGTGCCGAGTAAAGGTCAAAATTTGAAGCCCTTCACCGGCATACGGTGACGTCTCCATATGAGTGAAAAATTCTCGAGAGGGACGTTAAACAATATAAAATCAATCAATCACTTTATAATATGCCGTACAGAACAGTTTCACTTTATCTAGATGCGATCTCTTACATACACCATGTACATGGCTTTAAAGATGCATCATGTTTCAAAGTTACTAAAGTCCTTGAAAGGTTGCTGAGGTCAGTAGATATGAACAAAGACCCAAGAATCCCTCTCTCATACGAACTGTTTTATTACTTTATTCATTCCCTGTCCAATGTTTGCAATTCTGAAAACGAGTCAGTCCTCTTTTCAGCTGCATTATATCTATCATTTTATGGCTTCCTAAGAGAAAGTAAAACATTCGCACTTTATCTCTTAGTCATTGCAATTAAGCATGCATATCTTTGGCAGTTAAATATCCAAAGGTCTAAAATAGACCTAATTGGTCATTCTTTCATTGTCGATATTATTTCATATATTTATTTCATTATCAGTCAATTTTTTTTAATCTTAGGGATGGTTTGCAGGGAAGTGACAAACTTCTTCCGCAATTAAACTCTAAACTTCACAATCGTTTAAGGCCGAGGAAGTGCAACTTCATAAGCAAAAAATCAAAAAATTACGCTCACATTGATCAGACGCTGTTACATTTAAGTTGGCTATTCCATTAAATCTAGCTCACACAAAGGATAATACATGGGTTTAAAGATATAAACCACATTTGCAGTCACTACAGGGCGAAAATATGTAAATATAAAAAATGAATCATTTTTGGAAAGATATAATCTCATAACTTCAACAGTTTCTGCAAACAAATTGAGTTAAACGCATTTTTGTTTCAATATTATTTTTAAATTGAATGTGGCAGTTTGAAATACGTATTTCACTGAGTTTCCTAAAATAAAATTCATATATATCTTACTATATCAGACTAAATTTGTAACAGATCAATAAAAGATTTTTTTGAATTTTGAAAAATCTGTAGGCACCTGTCATTCACTAATCTTGAACTTAAATCCAGAAACCGTTGCAAGGAATGAAATTTAGAAACTGTATACCGTCTACTAGTATTTCTTTTGTGATAATTTTTACTGTGTGATAATATTTTTTTTACAAGTAATTTTGAAATATATATAAAATTTAAGATATATATATTTGCACAGAAAAAATATTCATTTTGATATGGTTACTTGGTTACACAAATGTTTCAGAATAAGGGAGTCAACGACCTAAACTGTTTCATCTATTTTGCACAGAGCAAAACAAACCTGCATTTTTATTTCCTTAATCTGCTGAATTATTCCAGGAAAAAATACCAAAATCGTATTTGGGTGCATCGGAAGTAACCTCAAAACAAAATTCATTTAAAAATTGTTTTACAAGGAAGACACAAAGTCATTTAATTTTAAATGTGCAGAAAAGTGGTTTACAACAATATTTGAATTAATATCATCAAGTAGTAAACAGGCTACCAGATAATGGATTCAGATCGCTTTCATCCAGTCATAGTGTTAGCTATGGTACTTTTTAACCAAATAAGTGCAGAAACCAATTGTGATGGGTATTTCATAAGATTCGTAATTTGTAAAACAAAAAAATGGCATTACAGTTTCCCGCGTTGTCAGAAAAAAAAAAAATTAAAAATCACAGCTCAATTTTTTTTTTTTTACAGAAAGGACGGATTTAGATGTTGCTCCGGTTATAAATGGAATGAAGAATATGACAATTGTAGTAGTAAGTTGTTTTTCATTTTTTATTACGTTTTAGACTGGGTCAAATATTTTGTTTCTTTAAAAAGAAGGTACAGTTTGAGCCTTATTGTGCCCTTTAATATTCTTAAACGGTTATGAAATTGGCTTTTAAAATAGTTGAGTAGTTGCATAAAATAAATCATGAAAGAATATGGCATGAAGGAGGACCTTTCTTGAAATATGACGTCATTAATTTGGTACATTTCTAAGTTTAATGCAGAAAAGCCTCAAAACGACTTATTACTTTGCTAATTTTCCTTTACGAAATAGTGTCTGCCCCCGTCGCCCACTTTAATTCTTGGATTTATTATGTAAACTGCTATGAAAAATCACATATCTCAAAATCTTTCTGGGCGACGGTGGCAGAGTATGTTTCCTTAACAAAAAATCAACTGAAAAATGATGTCTTCTGCAACCTTTTAATAAAATGCGGGAAAACGCACAAGTTTATGAACAATTAGGCTGGAATTAAAAATATCTTTGTTTCCCCTAACCCGACCCTAAATTCTCAAGTTTGGTCGGTAGGTAGGTAAACATTTTTTTTTTCTGACAGCATCTTTGATAATACATTTTAAAATTTAATTGGAAAATTATCTTTATAAATAAGAAAAGTACAAAAGAAAGCAATTTGTAAACAAAATGCTATAAGTGTCATACATATTCCTTTTTAAGGCAAACTTCATTATTAATTTATTCACAACTGTTATTCAGTTGAACTTGTGGAATATCTCACGCAAGAGTACAATTATATAAGTCGAATAAAAGAAGACAAGATTCTCAAATACGCAAAGACTGGACATCCGAATATATTTCTATTTTTATGCGCCCGGATCGATAGATCCAGGGCGTATATTGTTTTTGTCCTGTCTGTCTGTCTGTCTGTTTGTTTGTTTGTCCCGAACTTTAACCTTCACCATAACTTTTGAACCATGAAAGATAGAGACTTCATATTTGGTATGCATACTCCACTAATTAAGTTCTTTCAAATGACACCAAGGTCAATGACCTTGTGACCTTGAATGTGGCCTATATGCTAAAAATAGCTTTTTTCTGCAAACTTTAACCTTCGCCATAACTTTTGAACCATGAGAGATAGAGGTTTCGTATTTGGTATGCAAACTCCACTAATCAGGTTCTTCCAAATGACATCAAGGTCAATGACCTTGTGACCTTGACTGTGACCTTAATGCTACAAATAGCTTTTTCCGAACTTTGTTGGCACCGGGCGCATAGTGTTTCACAAACACATCTTGTTTAAAACTTCCATAATCCTCCAGTGCTTGTAGACAATCAATGTACTCTTTGGGGGGCCATGAGATTTGCAGTGGTTCTAGAGCATTTTGCTTTAAGTTAAGAAGTAAGTGGTTAATTCTAAGTCTCAGTTTCAAATGATCCCAATGAGGAACGTTTAATACGGTCCTTTATAAGGGACCATAAAAACTTATGTCCAGTGTCGCAGAAGATGCTGGCTCAAAAAAAGACACCCACTGCTTAATGGCAAGATTGTATATTGTTTTAAAGGCCGAGGTTTTCAACCGTACGGTTTTCCTCAGGTAAGTTTGGTGTGGGGTGGAGCTTAATCGAAGCGGCTGAGAAGCCCCGAGGGAACAACGCGGACTTGTGTATACTACCTATATACACACGATGTTACCTGAGTGTATTACCTGTATGCGTTTTCCTCTATATACGGCATTGTAAAACGAAGCCGTTTTTTTCCATGTGTAGATCAATTGAAATGCATGAAATAAAGCATGTTATTTGCGGACAGAATCCTTCTCAATTTCTTTCTTTTAAAATGAATATTTTTTAATACCCGGGTAATTCTAAAATTCTTTCTTTTAAAATTAATATTTTGAATAATTCGACAATTTCAGTATACTGCATGTTTGTTAATCAAATGTTATAACGAGAATACATGTAGCACAAAAATCTGTCGTTATAATCTGGCGACAAAAAGGGAAGTAATTCAAATGACACGTCGTGTAAGCAAAACGAAAAGAGAAAGTGGGTTATAATTAAGTCTCTCGGTAAATAACAATTAAGATTAGAACCGATGTTTTGAGAATAAATTGTTCAGAAATATAATCGTCTAAATCAATATATTTTTTTAAGATAAACCCTACGTGATTTACCATAACGCATGGTCTGTAAAAATGGCCAGGGGTTCGGGCCGGAGATGATTCCCTGACAGCTAGGCCTATGGGTGAAACGGGAATGGTATCATCAGCATCATACATTTTTCTTTTGGGATTCATAATTTCAAATTTTAATTAAATGCAAAGTAAGATGTTATTATAATCTCTTTTAAAACTGGTTAAATATAACGTAACTTCGTCACCATGTCTCGAAGAATTAGCGACATGTACAAATTTGTCTTATAAATAAATATAAATTTCACCTGACTCCAAAACAATGTATACAGTTACAATGTCGCCTTCCTTGTTTTAAAAAATAATTTTATTTAATTCCATTATACTACCTTCAAACGCGGCCGGGTCGGTTTATTTTGTTAATTATGGAGGAATAAATATGCGTTAACCCATGCTTTGAGAAATTAAAATGATCGATTGTAATTGTGAATGAAATGAAATCTCCCCTATCAAAATTGAAAATATAAAATATAGGCATTATATTTCCTATCATTTATTTAATTATTTGATGGATTAATTATACTTATGCCATATTCTTATGAATTAAACAAGAACGCTTTGCCTGCTTCTTTATCACGTTGGCATATGCGGTAGGCATAAAAAGCCTGAATGTTAATTCAATGGTCGGTACGATCTTCAGACAAGGTACACAAGATATACACAACGGCAGCAAACTAAAAGTCAATCAAATCAAAGTATCCAATCCCAGGCTTAATTTCAGATGATTGACAGGGGCTCTAAGACCAGGTAAATTTGAGGGAGGTACTTATTTCCTCCCCCTTTAACGTCCCTCTCGAGAATTTTTACTCATATAGAGACACCATCACTTACCGGTGGAGAGAAGCAAATTTGTCCTATAATCGGCACACAGGGCCATTGAGCAGGGAGGGATCTTTTTCGTGCCAGCACCTACTGCGACATAGGACCTCGATCGGTTTATACCGTCTCATCCGAAGGACCGGTCTCCACGTCCCGCAGTGGGATTCGAACCCGCGACGTAAGGATTGTCTCTTTACCTTGCTACTCTACAACAGAGGCTCTAATTACTGCGGCACGAGGGCGACCTTAATGCCAAGAAAGTACTGAGTACGTTTAAATTTGGAGCAATGGGGACAAATCTCGATTAAAAGGAAAGAAACAGCCAATCTTCAATGGCCTAATTAAGGAAAAATACACTGGACGTCAGGAAGCTGAATCATGATTTAAAATCTAGTTGGAAAGAGTATGTAAAACAATATTAAATGAATCAAACCGAAACTACAATTGATAAAAATGCTATATACAATGTTATAGTTACGAAGTGTAACCCATAAATAAAGGCACGAAGAAAGGACATTTGAATTATATTTATCAGGATGAATATGCAGACATATTTACAAAAACTGGTTCTATTATGGCATATAGTAAACATAGGAACCTTTACATTGTGATTACTATTGCAAGAAATAAAAGATTTTGACAAAAATAAAAATTAAAACTTTAGTCTGAATTTCCTCTGCATTACCATACGTTGATATTTGTTCCGTATATTTTCTTCAAATGATAAAATATTAAATTTTTTAATTGATATTGAGTCAAAACTTAGTTATTTAATCCATTTATAGCAATTTTTGATTTAACATATGATACTTTACAAAATTTCCTTTCTCTTTTCTGAAACTTGAGTAAACGTCATCCTTAACAATATTGTAACGCCAAAAAGCAACGTCGAGAACATTTCTAAAATTTAGTCTGACTTTTCATTTCATCAACGTTTTATAGTGTTCTACTAATTACTTAACAAAATACCGAAAACACTTGACACCTGATTATAGATTCTCGGTGTCTTTAAATTTATCTCGCAATTTTGCTTTCATAAGTTCCGTAACAGGGTAGCAAACAACATGTTTAATGTTACCAACTCTTTTGAAAACATTTTAAATGTTATAATATTTTTTACTGCATATCACTCATCGTCTGATTCAAAGGTTTCTACCTGTGTATTTATAGATCATTTCAGAGAAATTCCCAGTTCCTCATAAATTTTCAGAGTTTGTTGTAGCTGTTTCCCAATTTTAAATCATGCAAGTCGAATTACAATGTATATCGTTATTCGCTGCACCTTGACATCCTTCGACGTCCTCGTTTTGTTTTTAACTATGCTTAGAAATTAATATCTTTGTAAATTAATCTATGTTTTGCATTGGATTAAGCAGCTGAAGTAATAGAAAGATACTTAATTTGAACATTTAAATCGTATATCGTTTAGGCGCAAATTATACGACTACAGACATTATAAAGTGTATTATAAGTAGTAAATAACTCAATTTTGACCCTACTGCTTGACGACATTTTTAGTTTTAAATCTTTGATTACTTTTATAAATACTAAGTTATATTCAAATTTTTGACTCAATTTTTTGGACTCGACTGTTAAAATATGTGTAGCTAATTTTGTCAGAATATGACGTTAAATAAAAAAAATATGACAAAAGTGTAGGTATTTTCTGAATGACCCTCGTATATCTTACGCTAATCATTATTTTCTTTTTCTTTTTCAGAATGCCTTCCCGGGTATTATGGGTTAGAGTGTACTCAAGTTTGTCCTTATCCAACATATGGCGAGAAATGCAAAATGAAGTGTAGTTGTATTGCAAAAATCTGCCATTTTGCAATTGGGTGTATCCAAAACATTGGTAATATTATTGTATGTTAATCATATTACCCATATTCAAGATACAAATCCTTTTTTTTTTCAAAATCAGAAAACCGTGATTGTTTAAACATATGTGCAATAAGCTTAAACAATTTTTTAATTATAAGATCCAAGCAAAGATATTTTGAAAACATCATACAGAACATCCATTGAACAATCAACAGGTATTTTCTATCATTTACTTTTCAGCAGACTATGGATTTAAAATGAGTTCATTTTTTTTTCTTCAGGTTACAATTAATTTATTTGTATTCTCCACTGAAATGATGAAGTTAAAATTTTATTTCTAAGTATTAATCTAATTTTTTTTTTGAAAATCAATAATCTCTCAATTGAAAACAGATACAAATAAATGATATACGAGGGTTGTTCGAAAAGTATGTGGACGATGTCAATCTTCGTTATATTACTCACTAGAAACTTAAAATTATAAATAACATGTAAAAAATATTTGTTTTGTTGATGTGTGAAGTTTCATTCAATTTAATTAAATAAAAATCAATTTACTTCAAATTAAAATCAACATGTTTTGTACCTGCGGAGCATGCTTAACGGCACATCAAAACATAGCGTCAAGAATTTCTAAGAAAAATGAAATACTCTCCCTATACATTTTACACACTATAATCCAAAGAATACTCATTAAATCCTTTTTCTTATACTTGATGTTTACTTTTTAAGATTTGCTCTCTTTGTATTATTTCCTTTGGTAAGATTTTACTTTTTTTGTATTACTTAATTGTGTTTCCACAGGATAAGCAACACTGAAGCGCCTGTCTTTCCTGGACTTTTTATTTTTTCTTCAGATTTTAAGATTTAAACCGTTTCTTCACAGATTGTCCTCATCCGATACATGGTCTCTGTCACTCAAATACCACATGTACTATTTGTACACTCATGCACAACTCGCCTGTGACATATTTTTTTTATTCCTTCAACATGTTTAGAGTTTATTCAGGATTTCTCCTGAGTAAAACACAAAATTGCATCGTTATCTGCTGCTCCGTGACGTCCTTAAATGTCATTGTTTTTGTCGTTTTCAATGAGGGCTACCTATCTTCTCAAGTTGATTTCTTTTTAATAGAGCAGAATATTAAGCCATAATTTGGAATAAAAATTGATGCAACAAATGCAAAAAAATTTGGATATCATAAGACGTCAAATAAAAAATATATGACAGTGGTCCACGAACTTTTCGAACAACCCTCGTATTTATATAATTTAAAAAGTAACGTAACCTATTTATTTTGTTATGCGTTTTTGCCATCTTACGTCCTATCGTTTGGAAGATAGCTTACTACTGTGCAATTGCTCATATCTTATTTTCAGAATACAAGAAAGATAAATTGATGATTACAACAGATAGGATTTCAACGTTTAAATATTTGAATAATACGGTTTCTTCTTTGATTCCCCAGAACTTTGTTATTAGTGAAAAATACCATCGAAAAGATAAAAATTACAATTCATTTCAATTTGTCATGCAAGTTTGTGTGGTCGCAATGCTAGTTTTTCTAATCGTTCTGGTATTAACGCATTACATTAAAAAATTTACTCGGCGCCTTAGAACTAACCGAATACCGACTTATAAACAAGGAGATGTTTCAAATGAATCAGACCAATATCACAGTTTAGAGAATATCGAACAAACCTTTCCATTTATCACTGATGAGGATCTAATTTTTGATGGACTTGCTGAAGTAAAAATCAAATTTGACAGTGGAAAAAAGAAGTATACCATTGGATTTCAAACGAAAACTACAGACCAAGAATGTAAAAGCTTGAAGCCAATTAACACAACAAAAATGAACGACGGATGCACAGATTCCGCAAGCAGTGATGCTTTTATTTATGTACCCCCTAAAAACACCGAAGAGCAGTCACCGCTTATTTCTCAATTTGAAATGGATTCAAAAGGGGAAAGCATGGATAATGCTAATCCATATCTTTTAGTCGTTCAAGATACTTAAATCAATTCTCTGACTAAACTATTATTACTTTAAAATTTTTTATACATAGTACAGTGTGTCTTCCTATTTTCAGCTCACTTGAGCCGAAGGCTCAAGTGAGTTTTTCTGATCAAAGAAGGTGGGCACATTTGGCGAGTGATCTGCAGGAATCATATGTACGAAACATTTATGGTTTAAATGTCCATGATTTGGTTGGCTGAACATAGCTGGTCAGATTTTACAAACACGTCCATAGGTTTTCTTTCATTTAGTTTTAAAGACATTGTGAAATTGTAACATTTATGTCCGTTTTTCCTAGGGGGTACTAAAACATAGTAATGTTTCACAAAAAATAAACACCTAAAATATTTAACGCATAGATGCAGGATAAGTGTACACGTACATTAGAGAATAGAAGACTAGAAGATTAGAATTGATTTCGCTCGAGAACCAAATTGAACCAAATTTATCTAATTCAAAATTTTAATACATCAGTACATAAAACGAAACTGACAAAATAAATAATTGCTTGCATGGGAAAAAAATTTACACCCCATTCCAAGATCGAACCAAAAGCTTCTCACTTCGAGTGCACTGAACAGGTAACCCAACCTTCTGAGCTATCACCGCTACATATATGCAAATGATTTTAAAAGGACGAATATGTACCACATTCACACATTTGGATTTTGGGGGGGAAAGTTCATTTTTCGTGGTCTCTGGGTCTTCTCTCCATTTTTTAAAAAGGTGTATTCGTTTCTTTGGATTAAAATACACACAAATAACGTTTCAAAATCATGGAGAGAAGACCCAGAGATAGAAAATTTTTAGAAAAACGTGTTTTAAAATGTATCATTTTGTACTGAATGTCTGATCTGGGCAATTTTCAAGTTATTTTTGAGCAAAACGAAGCTCAATTTCGGGAAAACATTTTTATTTCCTGTTGCACAGGAACCCGATAAATTAAAAAAAATGTTAAAATTTGATGTGACATGTTGATAAAATTTTCACTTTTCAATTACGCCCAGATTCCTGCCGAATGCCAATCAAAAGCGCCTTCGTTCTTTGCCCGTTGCCTGTCGTCGTCGTTGTCGACAACTTTTCACATTTTCATCTTCTTCTGAAGAACCGCTGGGCTAATATCAACCAAACCTGCCACAAAGTATTCTTTATTTTTTTAAATACAAGGGAAATAATTATGAATTTGTAAAAATTTAAAGGCATCTTTAAACCACCTTTTTCTCAAATACCAAAAAGGAAAGATGAAACTCATACGGAAGCATCCTCAGGTAGTGTCAATTAAGTTTGTTCAAATCAAGACCCCTGGGGGTAGGGCATGGTCACAATGGACGTTTAAAGTTTAACATAGGATTATGTAGGAAAAATAATTGACAACATCTTCTCAAAAACAGGAAAGCCGTAATTGATGTTATTGCAGCCCGGAGGACCGGGCTGCTCTATACATATAGGTTTAAGTGTTGGTGTATGGGGATTTGGGTGGGAGTAGTTATTTAGAATTAAAGGTTTTCTAAACATTGAAAAGATTGTTAATTATAATGTTCTTTCCATTTATAAATTACGAAATGCATAATATATATACTTCCATAAAATGAATCTGTAAAAATATATATGTTTTTCATATTTAATACATAAAGTTGCTTATCATTTACTATCGAAAAAACGACAGGTCCCCTTTTTTAGAACATCGAATTTTACTTCTCGGATAAAAACGTACTCTGCACAGTTCGTGTTTCATATTCTAAAATTGAAAATTGATACATTTTAGATATAGGTGATGCGTGTGTCTAACTTCAATTTATATTTTATGCAGCCAAGATTTACTTGAGGAATTGATCAAGTTTAAAGTGGTATCGTTTTTGATTGATTTTTATCCGACTACAACTTTTCAAAATATTCGCGACCATCGTCTCCATCAATTGGACGTATGCCTTTTCACACATATTGAAGCGGTTTGATGATCAAGACTCATTTTCATTGTTTACTTTATATATTTCCCGGGCGACAATTGATGGTTACATCAATGTTTTCTTGTTAATATAGTGAACATTTAAAGGCAACCTTTAAACATCTTAGAATCCAAAAAAATAGATGAAACTCACGTAAAATCATCCTAAGATAGTGTCAATTTAAGTTTGTTCAAATCATGACACTGGGGTAGGTTGGGGACATAAATCGTTTGAAGAACAGTAAAACAACAATTGATGATATTTAAGTAATATGTAGGAAAAAGTCTTTAAGAATCTTCTTCTCAAGAATGACAGAGTTATACCTTTAAGATTGATACGAAGGCATTCTCATGTAGTTTAAAATTCATTCCCCTCTCCAAGTAAACCAGGAAGATCAAACTTATGGGGAAGCATCCTCAGGTAGTGTAGATTCAAGTTTGTTCAAATCATGACTCCTGGGGGTAGGGTGGGGCCACAATTGCCGATCAAAGTTTGACATAGAAATATATAGGAAATTTTTTATAAATTTTCTTCACAAGAATAGAAAAAGAATGAATGATCATATTTATATAGCGGCATCCTCAGGTAAATTCAGATTTATTCAAATGATGACCCCTGGGGGCAGGACGGGGCCACAATGGCCGATCAAAGTTTTACAAAGAAATATATATGAAAATTCTTTAAAAATATTCTTCTCAAGAAGCCCCGTGGGGATCCGGGTTAGAATAGGTCCTCAGTACCCCCGTGCTTGTCGTAAAAGGCGACTAAATGGGGCGGTCCTTCGGATGAGACCGTATAAACCGAGGCCCCGTGTCACAGCAGATGTGGCACGATAAAGATCCCTCCCTGCTCAAAGGCCGTAAGTGCCGAGCATAGGCCTAAATTTGCAGCCCTTCACCGGCAATGGTGACGTCTCCATATCAGTGAAATATTCTGGAGAGGGACGTTAAACAGTATACAATCAATCAATCTTCTCAAGAATAGCAAAGCCATGATTAGTCCTATTCATATGGAAGCATTCTTAGGTAGTGTAGATTCAATTTTGTTCAAATCATGCCCCCTGGGAGTAGCGCGGGGCCACAATGGCCGATCAAAATTTTACATAGAAATATACAGGAAAATTCTTTCAAAATCTTCTTCTCAAAAATGGCAAACGCATAAATGATCATATTTTTATGGAAGTATCCTCAGGTAGTGGAGATTCAGATTTGTTCAAATCATGACCCCAGGGGATAGAGTGGGGCCACAATGGCCGATCAAAGTTTTACATAGAAATATATAGGAAATTTCTTTTAAAATATTCTTCTCAAGAATAGCAAAGCCATGATTAGTCCTATTCATATGGAAGCATTCTCAGGTAGTGTGGATTCGATTTTCTTCAAGTCATAACCCTGGCGGTAGCGTGGGGCCACAGTGTAAGTTGTAATTTAAAGGTCAATCAAGCCACGGGAAGTCAAAGAAATATGCAAGCATAGTTAGTTAGTGGAGATTCAAGTTTGTTCAAATCATACCCTCATATATTCTAAGGATAGGTTTGGACCACTATTGGGTTTAAACTTTTCAATAATAAACTGATTTCTGCTTTTTTTCCTAGCCATTTTGCTCAGGTGAGCGATGTGGCCTATGAGCCTCTTGTTTATAGTGGTTATTTTTGGTGATATTTCCCAGTTCAATTTTGTTCATAACAATAAGGGGTTGTTTTTTTTTTTTACAATTGTGGTATTTATTCGTTACGGCGCCGCTGGAGGGCAAAGAAAAAAAATTTTTTTTTTTTTTTGGTTCGGACGAATTAGAAATTCGTTCGGACATATTAGAAATTTGTTCGAACAAATTAGTTATTTGTTCGGACGAATTAGATATTCGTTCGGACAGGACCATGACACACACCCGTTGTAACAAGACATGTGCTATTGAAGTCGGACATGTCGATTGTAAATATTCGGTAATGATGGTACTATATAAAATATCTATTATAGGCTTAAAATCTGCCATTCTTAAAGTATATTATCTGAGAGTCCATCATCTTCCCAAGTCAAGAGTTTTTGATCCGCTCCGCTCCACATAAACCCTTGACCGAATAGGCTAAGTTTGACTGGGTTACTGTCACGCCATCTAGTGAGATTACACATTTTGAACTCTACTGACCTCTGCTATTGGCCAATCGGAGTAAACGAATTCAACAGAGAATTCGAGATAATATTGGAAGTTTGTAATAAATTTGATATAATTCAACTAAAAATCTGAGTCAAACCTTTAACTGGGCTATTTAATGATAATGACCGTTATCCTTGGGACTAAAACTGGCTTGTTTTTCTGTTTACAATTTAGTTTCAGTTTAAATAAAACAATGATTTGGATTGGTTCATGAAGACTTTCATGAGGCCAATCAGAGAACGCATTTCTAACCCCGTCAAACTTAGCCTATTTGTCACACTTAGATTTTGACTGTTTTTACATTTTTGTATAAATTCATTCAGTCGCATATAAAGCCTCTATCAACGCGTTAATATTATTATTTAATAATTATATTTTACATTTTAAGATATGTGTCACGTATTTTCCTTAATTCAGTAGTTTCTGATTGTTGTATAAATATTTAATAGTTTGTTTACTTCATGGTTCAAACTTATTTTTTTAAATTGTGACATCTGAGTCTAATTGTATTTGATTATTTTTTAATCTTTGATGTACATGTAATTATTTTTTCTCACTGTCAGACAGACGTAATCCAATTAATTAATCAGTTCCAAGATGTCATAAGCGAGTACCTTGTTTTCTCATGTTGAGTTGTTTTCGCTTCAAATTGTTTATAACTGTCATTTAATTATCATTACTCGTTAATTGCCTTTTCACTAATTGTTATCTTAAAATCTTGAGTTTAATTTTTGATTGGTTCGTTTTCAAAACCTATTTCTTTAAATTGGGCAAGAGTTGGGAAATGCGCATCCATTCTATGATTGCGCTAATAAAGACATAACATTTATATTTCCCACTCTTCGCCTCTATTTCTAGGTATGTACTTGTATTTAAATTATTTACATTCATTTTTCTTTTATATGAATTTAATGTATTTTGGAATTAATTAAGATTAGAATTTAGTACACTCAAAAAAATTAATTATGATTTTTGACTGTTTTTACATTTTTGTATAAATTCATTCAGTCGCATATAAAGCCTCTATCAACGCGTTAATATTATTATTTAATAATTATATTTTACATTTTAAGATATGTGTCACGTATTTTCCTTAATTCAATAGTTTCTGATTGTTGTATAAATATTTAATATTTTGTTTACTTCAAGGTTCAAACTTATTTTTTTAAATTGTGACATCTGAGTCTAATTGTATTTGATTATTTTTTATATGTCTAATATGTCAAATAATTTGTATATTGTTTTATTGTGAAAGTTGCTATGTTCTTGTGTCACATCCGGTCATCATGGTTTCATACATGTTTTTATGCATATATTCTGTAACATTTATTTCAACTTGACCGTGTTACTTTAATTTAAAGATCCATTCTATGATTGCGCTAATAAAGACATAACATTTATATTTCCCACTCTTCGCCTCTATTTCTAGATCAAGGACAAACCTGATTGCAAGGATAGTCTAATTGACAGAAAGAATTGTCTCAAAATACGGATCGGGCTCAGTTATCTAAAACATACCCAAACCGAATGAGACATATTCGGTCAAGGGTTTATGTGGAGCGGAGCGGATCAGAAACTCTTGACTTGGGAAGATGAGAGCCCATTAGTTGAAAGGGTCCGTTACTTTTTATTAAACATGTTTTCACTACAACCCCTGACACACTCATATAAGATTTGTCATAAATAAACATCATGTGTTTCTACCAGACCATCTTTTGCTGGTGGTGTTAAAATGTTGACGCTGGGGTTCCAGTGGTCAGTTACCACTTCTGTGAAAAAGATGCGATCCACTCCTCAAGTTTTTATTCCTATTGTATTATATTAAATAAACATCGGACTCGAAATATCGAGCCTCTTATCCCAAGGGTCTTAAAGTTAAGAAAAAAAGGGGGCGTTTACTAGCTGGGACATTTGTAGTTTTGTTTCTATATACCGCTGTTCCCACATTTAAGTAATTTATAATTTGTGATAAAGGAACAAAAGGTGGAGGTCTCAAAAATCCAACTCCAATGGAATTTTTTTTTTTGATCGTTAAAAACTAGTATTTAGTATTTGTATGAATTTTATTTTTAATTCAAATATCATGAAAGCGCATGAATCTATGCAATAAAAAAAAAATCTAAAACCTACAGGTAATATTGACCAAATTAACCACCACTACCACCACCCCCACCCCACCCCACCCCTTTCCCTCGAAAAAAGGTAATTAATAGATGATTACGTTTCCAGAAAGTGCACTAAAATTTAAAAGTACAAACATATAATAATTTAAATGTATATTAAGTTTCTCAATTATTGAGACAACCGATTGTTTTTAAAAAGGGGGGCCCGGGGGTGTCACTTGAAATATTCTGCTATTCGTTAATTCATGATTTATTTTCCCCATAGAAGGAATGTCCCCTTATATGTACATGTACTAGTGAGTCATTAGCATATCAAACCTTCGAACTGGTACTGTAAGATCGCATTTTACAAACAAAATTTAGAATTGCTGTAAGTGAAATTTAAAATTTTGTTCGATTACCTCTCCAATAAAGGGGGGGAGGGGGGTGGGGGGGTGCTATAATTTTGCTCTGTAAAGCTATGGACTAGGGAATATATCAGAATAACAGGGTGATATCGTCATAAAATGCAAGGAAATTAACCGGCTCCCGAGTCACAGGAACAACCCTGGAATCAGTACGAGCAGGTCCATTTTTGTGAAGTTTTCTTAACGCATCTGTACCAGAAATGTATTTTAAAAATCATTCACTATCATAATTTAAAAATGCAGGGTACGTAGTGAATTTGTAAATAGAAATGATGATAAAGAGATCAATATGAAAACGACATATCTTCAAAATATTTATCGATGACTTTGTTCATTAAAGTTATTTTGCAAAAAATCAAAATAAAATGAAACGTATTGGTGCAAATCGCACATTTATCGCCACGTCCTGACATTTATTCCAATTTTCACTTAGTCATCCGTACAAATATCTAATTCGTCCGAACAAATAACTTATTTGTCCGAACGAATTTGCAATGCGTACGTACAAATATCTTACTCATCCGAACAAATATTATCTAATTTGTCCGAACGAATTTCTAATTTGTCCGAAAAAAAATATCTAATTCGTCCGAACAAATAACCAATTCGTCCGAACGAATTTATAATTCTCCGAACGAATTTGTAATTTGCCCGAACGAAATTCTAATTCGTCCGAACAAGTAACTAAATCGTCCGAACGAATTTCTAATTCGTCCGAACGAATTTGTAATTTGCCCGAACGAATTTCTAATTCGTCCGAACAAATAACTAATTTGTCCGAATGAATTTCTAGTTTGTCCGAACAAATAGAATATTTTTTTTATTTTATTTTTATTTATTTATTTATTTATTTATTTTTTGTAATACGATAACAAAGTTTATTAATCTGGGATGAAATGCGCCAGTCAGTATTTCTGATGAAGTGTGACACGTTTTAAAGTTTTCGTTCTTCTCCAATATATAATTTTAAACCGAAGTCAAGGTTTATGCAGCTGAAAAATAAATTCTTCAACTGGCTGAGGTAGTTTGCAATAGTGGTATTTTTAAAAAAACGTTATCTTTTGTTATTTTTTGTTTTTTGTTGTTGTTTTTTGTATACTGTAACCCTTTAAAATAAGTTGATGATGCATGTATTTGTAAAAATTTAATTTTTACATTTTTTCCATGATCTCAAATGGAGAGAACTAATATAAGCCATTTTTGCCTGCTGTTCTATCCATATTCAATGTATATCCCTTTGTATATTATGATGTAAATTATGTTTAATGTACAGATTCGTACATGTATCATGATCGAGGCAAAAATTTCGAAGACGAAATTACAGATTTTTGTGATTAAAATCTTAATATGATACATTATGATGTCATCGGTTACATTTGATTTTAGGAATAAAATGTTTTCTTCGATGTAAGTACAGGAATTAATGTCGCAGCTATTTAGTAAGCGAGTTATCTATTTTTTTTTTCTGAAGTAGCTGCGCTGTTAATTTTCATACTGACAATCAAAGAAAGACATTTTATTGTTTATTTTAATATATGTATGGTAGGGGAAAAATCAAAGTAAAATTAAATAGGTTCATTAATGTATTATAGACGGATATCTCACAGTATGCAAAACTGATGGAAAAGCCATTGTTCAATAAATCTATGCATGTGGCTTGGTTAGTGTCTTTTATGAAGTGATTAATGGCGATGGTCATCATAGGAATAAAAGTAAAAAAAGTATTCAGTGCATGTTAATATTACATAAACGTTGCATTTAGTTGAATGTGACATTGAAAATGTTCACCCAAAGAAAACCATTGACACTAGTCAAAAAACTCCAACATCTGTTTGAGCTCACTTGGGACCAAGAGAAGGTGCCTCAAGACTTCAAGGATGCCTTAATCATACACCTGAATAAGCGAAAGGGAAATAGACAGGCCTTTGACAACCACCGTGGAATTTCCCTTCTCTCCATCTCAGTCAAGACGCTATTGCGGGTTCCACTTCATAATTAGACACCTTTAGGATGACCTGCCCGAGAGTCAGTGCGGCTTCTGGAAGAATCGCAGTACAATCGAAATGGTGTTCGCTGCACGTCATCTGCAAGAGAACTGTCAGGAACAGAACTCCTACCAGTACTCCACTTACGTAGAACTGACCAAGACTTCTGACACTGTCAGCAGAGAAGGCCTTTGGCGAATCATGGCAAAGTATACTAGTACTTACGGGTGCCAAATAAAATTCATCACCATCGTTTGACAGCTGCACGATGTGATGCAGACAAGAGCCCAAGACGGTGGCGAATCTTCAGAGCCATTCTCTGTCTCCAGTGGAGTGAAGCAAGGCTGTATCCTCGCCCCGTCGCTCTTCAGCTTGATGTTCTCCGCCATGCTGACTCGTGGCACGGACACCGGAATCGGCAACAATCTATATTCATTGTATACCCCTTTGTATATCCAAATCGGCGCTTTGATGGTCCAGTATACAACTTCAGACGTCTACAATCGAAGACCAAGATTCAATCGGACACCATCAACGACCTCCTGTTTGCTGATGACTCTGCCCTCAACGCTTCCTCCGAGGTAAATATGCAGCATAGCGTTGACAAGTTCTCTGATGCCTGCGACAATTTGGCCTTACTATCAGCACAAAGAAGACCGAAGTCATGCACCAGCCAGCACCAGGCAAACCGTATGTTGAGTCCAACATATTCATCAACAACCAACGGCTAAATGTAGTGGACAAATTCACGTACCTCGGTAGCACTCTCTCCAGGAATGTTGTGATCGATGACGAGGGGAACGCTAGATTGGCCAAGGCGAGTGTTGCTTTCGGCAGACTGTACAAGAACGTGTGGGACAGAAGAGGCATCACAACAGAGACAAAGATTAAGGTGTACCGTGCAGTGGTTCTCACCACACTGCTGTACGACTGTGAAGTGTGGACTGTCTACCAGAGGCACGCCAGAAAGCTGAACCATCTCCACACGACCAGCCTCTGAAAGCTTCTCAGTATGAAGTGGCAAGAAAAGATATCCGACACGGCAGTCCTCACCCAAGCTGGCATGCCCAGCATCTACACCATACTCATGCAGTCACAACTCAGCTAGGCAGGACACGCAGTCCGTATGCAAGACCATCGACTCCCCAAGAAACTACTCTTTGGCGAACTACAGGAAAGAAAGCGTTCAATTGGTGCCTCCAAAAAGCGATTCAAGGACAGCCTAAAGGCCTCCCTCAAGGCATCCAATATCAACCCTGACTCATCGGAAGTTCTAGCACAAGACAGGTGTAGGTGGAGAGCCGCAGTTCACAAGGGCGCCAAGATCTGTCAAGTCAAAAGAACGTCTGCAGCAGAACAACGTAGGCAGGCCAGCAAAGATAGCGCCAAGGACCCGGCAGCTGCCACCATCCCTTGCCCACACTGTCCGAGACTATTCCGTGGGAGGATCGCCTGACCAGTCACCTTTGCACCCATCGTCCAAGTCAACCCCCTCCCCCACAAAGATGAGACAGTGGTCATTGTCGCCACCGACGGACGAACAACTTATCTTTGTATATTCCGTCTTAGCCAAATTCTCCTTACAAGACACGATCAATTCCCAAGTAACTTGATGTCATATATATATATGACCTCATCGGTGGTGGATTTTAATTAAAATGACATATACAACATAACAAAATAAAATCATATTACTTTTGTTAATGTTTACACGTTTCTATTTATTTTCTAGAATTAAATTACATTTCTAAATACAAATATTCAAAAACTTGTGTTCTAAAATTGACGTCATCTCTTCTACTATGAAGTCATAATGTATCACTGATTTAGTCAAGATAGAATATTCTGTATGCCTCCTTAATACTCCTACGTTTCTTTTCACTCATAATATGACGCCACCACTTGCCGTTGGAGAGCTGCGAATTTTATCTTATACTCAGTACTAAGGGCCATTGAGAGTGAGGGACCTACAGCGATATGGGACCTCGTTTTATATGACTTCATCCATAGGACCAGTCCTTACACTCTACAGTGGAATTCGACTTTGCGACGTAGGGATCAACTCCTTACTCCACTATTCTAGAGCAAACGCTCAAACACTGTGCCACGCAGGCGACAAATTATTATTTGAATTTTGGTTCATTATGCTCTATCTTTCCCTTTCTTTACTTTTTCTACATCAGTTTTTGTGTGAAGCGAATTATGAACTCGAAAATCAATTTAAATTCTATGTGGCCGGAGTTGAATTGCAATATTACAGGTGCCTTTAATACCTATGATAATCGGACGAATCTGTTATACACTATTTGGCTTATTCTAGCGTTTTAATGATAGTCCACTAAAGTTGTATCGCTGAAAGTACTCTTATAAGTTCCTTTCTGCAAAGAGCTTAAACCCTGCGTCCGCTGAAATAAACTACGCCAAAATAATTGGCATACCTTAGAACAGGCAAAACTTTAAATTTTACACCCACCAAGAAAACCAGCTATACGGTATTGCATTTTATAATTTATATGCAATGGTCTACTCTAGTTAAAAAAAAATCATAATTTAACATCAAGCCTATACTAGTAACTGTTTAATAACTGAAAGGTGACTGAAAAACGGAAAAGTGAGGGAAGTTTAACTGAAATGAGTTCACTGAATTAATACAGACTGAACGGTAATTAAAAGGTCATTATAATGCAATGTCCATTCAGTGCCTTGATGGCCAGTGAAAATTTACTAGAAGTCCATCTTCAGCTCAAACTGAAAAAAGTCTTAGTGCCTTTTATTATACAGTTAAAGTATATCATTGAGGGAGTTAGCAAGATTCCAGTTCCCCAAGACCAGAACTTACAAACAAAGACGATATTGTTACCAGCCTTGCCTATTTGACCCAAAACATATTTTTCTTGTACATGCATTCTTTCTAATTCTTTAAACATTACCGATATAGAGTCCTTAATATATTTCTTAAACAATAAATACATTCTGACAAAGATTTTAGGTATTCTTTGTAATGATTAGTCCAAAGTTTTTCACAATGTTTGATAGTATTTATACAATGACGTTCTGCCACCGATTTAAAGATTGCTGCTTACTGCGACCATTTACAATGACTGCATTCAAGTCTTTATTTTAAACCTTTAAAGTATTAAATCACTGTTGCAACCACAATTGAAATAACGACCACTATTGAAATAAGTATATCAATAGTGGTTGAGAGTGCATTTCAATAGCAAACATAGTTAGTAATCACTATTGAAATACGATCACTATTGAAATAATTATATCAATAGTGGTTGAGAGTGCATCATTTCAATAGCAAACATAGTTAGTAACCACTACTGAAATACGACCACTATTGAAATAATTATATCAATAGTGATTGAGAGTGCATTTAATAACAAACATTAGGTAATAACCACTATTTAAATACGATCACTATTGAAATAATTATATCAATAGTGGTTGAGAGTGCATTTCAATAACAAACATTGGGTAATAACCACTATTGAAATAATTATTTTAATAGTGGGTGAGAGTGCATTTCAATAACAAAGTTAACATAAATAGTAACCACTATTGAAATACGACAACTATTGAAATACTAGTAATTATTTTAATAGTGGATAAGAGTGTTTTTCAATATAATAACCATAGGTTTCAACCACTATTGAAATACGAGCACTACTGAAATGGCGCAATTGGTTTGTAGCAGTCTATAATGACATCGCGGGAGGAAACAACCATGGGTGAGAGTGCATTTCAATATGGTAACCATAGGTTTCAACCACTATTGAAATAATTATTTCAATAGTGGTTGTATTTCAATAGTGGTTATTACCTATGTTTGTTATTGAAATGCACTCTCACCCACTATTGATATAATTATTTCAATAGTGGTTGCATTTCAGTAGTGGTTACTATGTTTGCTACTGAAATGTACTCTCAACCACTATTGATGTAATTATTTCAATAGTGGTTGTTATTTCAATAGTGGTTGCAACACATCACCAGGAATGAAGTGTGTTCAGCGCAAGAAGAGCAGGAACACCTATGAGGATTTTGTTTTAGACATGCAATATCCAGGGATGGTATTTATTATTATACATAGGGTTTGTTTAGCAACACATACACTTAGCACTTACGGTCAATGAGCAGTAAGGGATCTTTCGTGCCGCAAGGAACTTCTAACTTCGTAACTTTGGAGCAGACGCTCACATACATGTACCACCACCCCCGAGGCTAAATATATGCAAGTGTTTAGAAAAGAAAATGTACAGGAAACCAAGTAGAACAGATCGACAGACAGAGTGACAGCTAGATAGACAGACGGACGAACATGGTCAGACGAAACCTATAGACCCTTATGATTTCCCCGGAGGTGACTAAGAATAACTATAATCCGATCCTAAAATTAGCCTTTTAAAATTATTTTTCTTGCTCAAATTCAATTAATGTTGTTGCCATATCAAATTTCAAAGTGCACCCAGTTTGTGTGAAAACTGCACAAAACAGCGAGGAATAATGCATAATGCATTTTTGCCTGCAATTTTTCTCAAATTTATGAAGATTTTATTTATTCTTTTATATGATGTTTTTATTAACAGCCTTTAAGAAAGGTTCTTATTTTTTTTTATTTACAATTCATTTTATAGACGTTCAATACGAAAAAAAATAGGGATGGAACATAAAAGAAAATGAATTCACATGCAGTCTTTAATTTTTCATTTGTTTTATGAAAGAGTTATATAATTATGATAGAAAACAAGCAATGTTAACACATTTTTCCCCCTTAATCTCGCCATCTTATAAATACATGAACTTTTCACTACTAAAGGACAAAAGGTGAAAATAAAAAGACATACATTGTATTAAGTAAATAAAATATTTGCCTTGAAAGGTATTCAGTCTTACCTTTAGTGATGCAAGTCGATAAATGCACATTTAAGTAAAATTCAGGAAGATGTATTGAAATTGTCCTCATTCAAATCATAATAAAAGGAGTGTTCTACAGAATGAGCATATGTACTGAAGCGTCTCAAAAAAGACATTAATATGAACAAAAACATAGATAGTTTTGCGAAATTCAATACTTAAGTTTACGTTGAGTAACATTTTCAAGGTTATCTTTAAATATATTGTTTGATTATCATTTAACTTTTCTCTCGGGAATTTTTCATTTAAATGGAGACGCCATCACTAACTGGTGAAGAGCTGCAAATTTTGTCCTATACTTGGCACACACTATTTATATACATGTACGAGGGGTTATCAAAAAGTTCGTGGATTGAGGCTATAAAATTAGTACTATGTAGTCTGTGCTTTCAAAATTTATATGGAACATAAAACAACAAGTTGGGTTTAAGTCCTTACTCAGCTCCAGAAGAAGATTTTGATTTTATAATAATTTTTTCACTAGCTTCATTTTGTCTCTCAAGTTTTATAGTTGTTCAAACTTGAAATCAATCCACTGAATTTGTATCCTAGAGAGATTTTGCATTGGTTCTTCCTATTAAAATACCTATTCCCTAGAATTTCATATATTTTTTATGCCCCCGTAAACGAAGTTTCGGGGGTATTAGATTTTGTAGTCTCCGTCCGTCCGTCTGTTTGTCTGTCTGTCTCTCTGTCTGTCTGTCTGTTTGTCTGTTTGTCCGCAAAAAACATTAATCTTGCCTATAACTTTTGATTTCGTGGAGCTATGACATTCATATTTCACTTGTGTATTCCTTATGACAAGACCTTTCTTTGGGTATCACCAAATTTGACCTTTTGACCTTGACCTTGGATTTTAACCCACTTTAACTCAAAAATTTTGAACTTTTACTTTGGCCATATCTTTTGAACGATAGATACCAGGACATTTCTATTTAATATATGTATTTTTTGTGGAAAGACCTTTCATTGGATACCAACAAACTTGACCTCTTGACCTTGACCTTGGAGATTTCCGTATCTATGAAAAAACTTTAACCTTAGCTATAACTTTTGAACATTAAGTACTTGGGCTTTCATACTTCACATATATAATTCTGATGAAAAAACCTTTCATTGGATACCAAGAACCTTGACCCTTTGACCTTGACCTTGGAGTTTGACCTACATTAAAATTACAACATTGACCATAATTTTTGAAGAGTTTTGACTAGGGCATTCATACTTCACAAATTTCATTCTTGTGAAAAGACCTTTCATTTGATATCAAGAACCTTGACTCTTTGACCTTGATCTTGGAGTATGACCTACTTTTTACAATCTTTAACCTTGACCATAACTTTTGAACAGTAGGGGCTTTCATTCACATGTGTAATCCTTGTGACAAGTCCTTTCACTGGATATCAAGAATCTTGACCCTTTGACCTTGATCTTAGAGTTTGACCTACTTTTTACAAACTTTAACCTTGGCCATACTTTTGAACGGTAAGGGCCAGCGCTTTCATACTTCCCATACGTAATCCTTGAGACAAGGCCTTTCTTTAGAACCCAACAACCTTGACCCTTTGACCTTGACCCGGAGTTTATCCTATATTATAAAATGTTAACCTTGGTCATAACCCTGAAACAGGTGTAGCTAACGTTTTATATTTCACATTTCTTGTGAAAAGGCCTTCCTTTGGTACCAGCATATTTGATCTGCATTTGAGAAAACTTCACCTTCGCTATGTTGCCATACGGGGGCATCATTGTTTCACAAACACATCTTGTTTCTGCAATAGCTGCAATATTAATTATTATAATAAAATACTAATTAACAACCAAACAAGACATTTAATAAACGTATAAATTATTTATATCAGTAAAAATAATCAGATAAGTAGCATAAAGTACATTTAATTTTTAATTTATTCATTGAAATCAACACCAGGATGTGTTTGATGGAATAGCAGGACTGGTGCTAAAGAAATCCACTGGTGTGTTACAACCCACTTTAAAAAATGCGCGCTTTTCTAACTTGTTCTCACAGCTTGGTCAATATTCTAGCATATTTTGTATGATAAATAATTATTTTAATCTGGTTGGATAACATTTTGTAAATGAGGTTACAAGAAGAGACATAGACAATTTCATATTAAATATTTCAGGTTCTCGTTAATGGGAAAAGGGAAACGAATCTTTCAGAAATAATTGTAAAATCATCGTTTAGTAGCATAATTTCGGTTCTTTTTTATTTCGTAAAGTCCAGTTTGCAATTAATTCGGTAGATGTAGGGATTTTTGAGAAAGATCTCAACATCATGCAAGTTATGTAAACACGAAGCCCGTTATGCAAAAATTATTTCATGTTTCGCACTTTCGTTGATGTCCCTGGCATACTATACTAACTAGACAGTGATTCCTCATATTTCCATTCCATTGTGATATAAAATTTTAGATCTAGACTCAAAAAATGTAGACATAGATTTTATATTATATGAGGACTCCCATGCCAATTTCAAAAGTCCTTCCTCATGGCCACTGACCTCAAACACAAAGGCAGCCACACGAGATACATGTACACATTTATATATGCGTATTTGGCTTCGTTAGCGTCAGACACAAAGACGGATGCGCACGAGATTTGCATGCATATTATGCCTACTTTCAACCTGCCTATCGACCTGTCTAATTTACATTATGGTAGAATTATTAAGAAATCAACCCCGCTAACTTTCATAGAGTTATCACAGAGAAAACTAGAGGTATACTGTGAGCAATGAGCTCACTAACTGATACCCCCCCCTCCCATATGGATATAATGGCAAAGTCCATGTTTTGCTGTGGCCAGGAAACCCAAAATATGTGTCGGATCAAGAAGTAAATTGGAGGTGCACAATGGCAATATGTAATAAAGATTCTGTGAAAGTTTCATTAAATTTCACTCAGTTGTATGAGAGGAGTTAATTGCGGATAAGAGATAGGTACCCCAAAGCGTAACAGACAGACGGACGGACGGATATACCGATTACAGTATACATGTACCCTCCCACTTTTCAAGCGGGGGGTATAAAAATTAGAAATGGAAATATTTTATCTTATGAAAGATAATGGACCTTATACCTAGTATGTTCCCGTCATCTCCTCCTTGCAGTTTTAGTGTTTCCATGATGGTAAAAAAAATGCATATGTTGAATCACACTCTTACGTATATGTTAACGCACATGTTGATTTTGACCCATTTGTAACGCACTTAATGTTTTTTTTTCAAAGTAGGTTGATTTTGTACATACTTTAACGCACTTTGAAATTTTTTTTCAACTTGAAGAGCGTTGATTTTGTCCCAATTTTAACGCACGATTAAAATGATTTTTAAAAGAAATACAGGAGATAATATATCATGGATGTAAATATATTTCCTTTATCACAGTTGCTTATGTTTGGTTATAAAAACTAGAGGTACTGTGAGCATTGAGCTCACTAAATGATACCCCTCGCCTCCCATAATGTCCATGTGTTGATATATATATATTGTTTTCCGGTAATGTGTAAAGAGGAATAACTCGTCCTATCAAATGTTATCCAGAAGCTTCTATAGATATGTGACGTCATAGGTAAACATATAATGGCAATGTCCATGTTTTGCTATGGGAAACCTAAAATACGTGTCGAATAGAAAAGTAAAATAGGAGGTGCACAATGGCAATATGTAATAAAGATTTTGTGAACATTTCATTAAATTTCACTCAGTAGTATAAGAGGAGTTGCGGATAAGAGATAAAGCGTAACAGACGGACGGACGGACGGACGGAAATCCTGATTACTGTATACCCTACCATTTTTCAAGCGGGGGGTATAATGACGACAACGAGACTTTAAAGAATGTGATTTTACGCGATATCATTTCCACTTTAAACTTCTCTGTTGTACTTTTTGTACCTGACAATGCATGTATGCCTCACCTACGTATTTGAGAGGTGATTTGTGCATCTAATAGAAATTCGGTTACAATACCAAGACGGCAGTTAAATGTACAGTATGATGCACAGTCAAGTGTATTGTTAGACACACCAAAATAAGTTTGTCGTGATATCTTTGATATACAGCCTTGTGATTTAAATAAGTGCATTTGTCCCAAACTATTGATGCAGCTCTTGAAAAAAAAAACAACTCCCATACATAGCATACATTGTATATAGGTAACATGGAAAAAAGCAATAGTAAAATTTACTAAAATAGTTTTGGTGCTTAACTCCAATTTCAACGGTACGATGGTAATATGGGCAGATATCAAAAAAGGATCTCCTTCGTTTGCACAATTTAAAAACAAAGACAGGCTTAAATAGAGAATTTTTTGATTGTTATTTCAAGTTAAATTAATATATATTATCAGTGATGGACAGATCATTACCTCATTTTCCCTAAAGATGGAAAGGAGCTTCATTACAATGGCTTAATACTTTTAAAAATAAGTAGAGAAGCGTGTTTACCATTCAAAAATGCGTTGTCCTACCTGTATCGACGTACATGTGCACATTGGGAATATCTACAATCTCCAGTGTTGCAATTAATTTCTGTTCAGGATTTGTCGTCTTGAATTTCAACAGTGATGCAGACGAAAACGCTACTTTTGTAAATGTATTAGCTATGGTATGACACCTTATTAGGTAATTTATTTTGTAGTTCTTAGAAGTCATACCGAAATTCTTTTTCCACGAAATTTTTTAATGCTTTAACAATGTTAAGTAGGTTATTTGTTTCTAAATTTAAACGTACAAGATCTGGAACTTTAACATACCCAAGGTAATGCAGCATTCAATTTTTTGTTATCAGATACGACTCCATGATCTTCTATAAATCTTACCCACTATATATAAAACACCTGTAAAAATGTGCTGTGATACGCGTTAAAGTCCAAGAGTTGCATGGGGAGGGTCGGCGATGGTTCAAATAAAATAATAAAATAAATTCTTATTGTTTTGTTATTTTCTGGGGTGGAAGCAAAGTATTTTCCTATTCTTAACACCACTCCTTTATACATAGCATTGTATGCCATAATGCAATGCTTTTTTTTCCATTTGACCCTTAGAAAATAATGTGATTTTACAGTATATTATCATGATTATTATTAACTGGTTTTATTTTAAAATCAGTTTGCAAGTCATTATTTTTTTAATTCTCTCATATACAAATATCCATGGATGTAATTTATTCTAATTATCGGTACATGAGATAGCATTGTTTAATAATTTTCACATGTACACATGTTGGATATAAACATGATAAAAGCAATTCTAAAGGGATCGATCGAACAACTGTACAATAACCACTAGACTTGGAGGTAAGCATCTACGTTCTTTTTTTTTTTTTTTTTTTTTTTTGTATTTCACATGTGTATTCTTTTGTGTACCACCAATTTGATCTCATGATTTTGACCTAATAGAACCCACAATGAAATGTTCTGCGGACAGGAAGCTGATTAACTAAGACTGGATTAAGTTTATTAACTCAACAAATGCTCAATGTATATGTATATCCCTCAGTATAGTAACTGCTGCCTTGCTATATTCTGCCCTCAACAAAACTGAGCTGTTTCTCCGTCACTTATGTCGGGATGTTGTGAATACTCAGCCGGGCGGTCGAAACAAAGATATGGAGATTCTTTAACTTAGCACGCTTGACATTCTCCAACTAAATCTCAAAAAAACTACGCACGCTAACTCTCGATTCCCGCCTACATTTTGCACCCATTTAATTCAATATTAATAGAATTTGGCCATAAAATCTTTTTTCTAATTCAAGGAACAGTTCAATGCTTATAGGTTGATTATTTTAAAACTTGCGCTAAATAGCAAATTATTCCCAATTTTAGCTCTTGAAATAAGGGAGGTAGACGATATTTTTCATTGAAACCTGACTTTCAAGCATCGCCACATTTTAATTATAATTAAATGTTCCTTATATCTTTTCATATGTTTAACGCAGATAAATTAAACATAAATATATCAGTATAACACATTGTTTTATTAGTTGAAAACCGCTTTAAAATTGGTGGAAAAAAAAGCATTTTAGCTCACCTGAGCTGAAGGCTCAAGTGAGCTTTTCTGATAAAAATGTGTCCGTTGTCTGTCGTCGTCGTCGTTGTAAACTTTTCATAATTTCATCTTCTCCTCAAGAACCACTGGGCCAATTTCAACCAAACTTCGCATACTTGTACCCTTGGGTGAAGGGGATTCAAGTTTGTTCAAATGAAGGGCTACGCGCTCTTCCAAGGGGAGATAATTATGACAAAATGATGAATTAATGGTTTCTTTTAAAAATCTTCTTCTCAAGAACCAGTGGGCCAGGAAATATGAAACATATGTGGAAGCATCCTCTGTTAGTGAAGATTCAAGTTTGTTCAAATCATAACCCCTGGGGGTAGGGTGGGGCCACAATGGGGCACAAAGTTTAAATAGGAATACATAGGAAAAATCTTTAAAAATCTTCTTCTCAAGAACCACTGGGGCAGAAAAGATGAAACTCATGTAGAAGCATCCTCTGGTAGTGAAGATTCAAGTTTGTTCAAATCATTACCCCCGGTGGAAGGTTGGGGCCACAATGGGGTATTAAAGTTTAACATAGGAAAAATCTTTAATAATCTTTTTCTAAAAGACAGCAGAGCCGTGATTGGTCATAGTTATATGGAAGCATCCTCTGGTAGTGAAGATACAAGTTTGTTCAAATCATGACCCCCGGGGGTAGAGTGGGGCATATTGGGGTATGAGAGTTTTACATAGGAATCGTTACAATTCTTGAGTTCATTAATCATTAATTCAAAAGGATCATTAAAATGGATTATAACAATAAACAACAAAGCTATTACATGTATGTGTCATATTTATTCAAAAGCATTCTTAGGAAGTGTAGATTTTTGTTCACCCCGCCCCCTCCCTCTCTCGAACCCACTTTTATAATACATGTATATTTAAACTTTTCAATATTGAACTAATTTTGCTTTTACCTAGCTACATGTAGTTGCTCAGGTAAGCGATGTGGCCCCTGGCCTCTTGTTGTCGTTTTTGTCTATAAACATGTCCCCCTTAACACAAAAAGCTTTGGAATAGGGGGGAGGGGGTTAAGAATATTTTCCGTTTTTCGTTGATTTCTACAGTGAAAAAACAAAAGTTTTACCAAAAGTATAGAGTTATTTCTCTTTGTTTTCCCAAATAAGCTATAAATGTTTTATGAAAATCAATATAAATTTCTTATAAAATACAAACAAGCTAATTCAGAGAATTTGTGCCTCGTTTAGGGAAAAAGTAAACCATGCGCAAAAAAGTGGAAAAAGTTGGGAAAAAGTGTAGCAAGGCCTAGAAAATTTAAATGGCATTGTAAACAGCACGTGGTTTCTAGTCTGGTCCTGATTTTTAAAAAGGAGCCTAGAAATAACGTCTAACGGCAAATAATTATTATTTGGTCCAGCATAGTTTTTAAACCTATTTCGAGTATACTGAATCCGAAAAAATATGCTGGCCTTCATGAAAATGGCGTTAAAGGTGTCAAAATGGCGATTCAAAATGGCGGACATCCAATTTTACTAATTTGCTCTTAATATCGTTCAAAAAGGAGAAATAATGTGTGAATATCTCACTGAGTGTAACACAAGTATAAAAATGATAATAGAATGCTAACATCATAAGTTTAACTCAGAAAATTTAGTCGTTTCTACACTTAATTCGAATTTTCTCTGATTTATTTGTGTATTGTTCTATATTGTGCTTTGTTCAGGATTTTACATTTGCAAATATCCATAAACTGCAGATTTGTATTTTTTTTCCTCTACATCTCACTATTCTACAATTTAATGATGGTGCAGTTGTAAGCTAAAAGTCAAAATGGCGATTCAACATGGTGGATATTCATTTTTTCCAAATTATTTCTTGATGTCGTTTACACAGGAGAAAGGATTAGTGAATATCTTATTGAGCGTAGTACAACTATGTAAAATAACAATAGAACATTAATATTATCACTTTAATCGGAAAATTTAGTCGTTTAAAATTTGAAATGTGTTAATTAGCTCAAAATGGCAATTCAAAATGACGTCATATACACTCGAATTTCGTAATATACCCAAACTGCTTAATTCCGAGTCGTTTTGCAGAAAATAAATTTCAGTTTGTTTTTTTTTTTTTTTTATTAATGAAATAATCTCCAAATTTACGATGAAAGTTAGAGGATATTTTTGTTAATGACTTAGGATTTTTATGACACGGATTTTTGTTTAATTACTTATATTATTAAGATAAACTTTTACCTATTACCTGTCTCACCATGCTTCTTCATATAAAAAGTTAATAATATCATACAATAATTGCTGTTTAGAGGACAAAGTGAAAATTAAGCTACCCTAAGAGCAGTATTCCCCGAGCATTAAGGCGAGTGAACATTGTAGTTTGAGGGTTGCTAAATCATATCAGTTGTTGGAAATTCTTGATCTATTTTTAGTCCAGTGTAGAAAAAATAAATGTTTATGCTCATGTGGAAGGTCTAGTGCAACATAACTTAGTGTGATTTTTAAAATGATGGACCATGACCAATTAGAGATCTAATAAATGTTACATTATATAAATCTGAATAATTACTAGTATATTATAATATCCCATATAAACATATTCATTAAGACTTATCAGTATAATATACGTAAATCATAAATTTTCTTGATTATCCATCTCTGATTCTGTGTCCCTACATTTGCATTTTGTTATTCTAAGTCAAAAATTCAACTGCATTCTCAAATATTTCATATTGTGAACGGATAATCTTGTATTGAACAGTGTATATAAATTTAAAATTTTTGAAATTTACAAAATCTGAAAGAGGAAAATGTTTGTGTTCAATCCCCCTCGATTCTTGATACAACCTTACACTATCCTAACAAAGAAGTGTGGATCAAGTTGCCTTGAAAAGTTCTTGGAGTGTTCAAGAAAATTTTGTTGTCAAGAGAAGAGTTGACTGGATCGAAATCAAGAATGGCTTAGGCCTATTGGTACGAGGAATCTACAGGCGCTTTTAAATTGCATAATTATACAACTTTTCTCTCCCAAACATGCACACAATTTGATTCCAGCTGATAAAATTTGAGAATTTTCCTGCTAATAAATGACATATCTACCCTAAAAGACAACAAATCTATACGCGGTCACAAAATAGAGAGTTACATGTCTTGAATATCAGAGATTTTTATACCCCCCGCTTGAAAAGCGGGAGGGTTTAAAGTAATAGGTAGGCCCGTCCGTCCGTGTGTTACGCCTTGGTGTACCCATCTTATCCGCAACTGCTCTCATACCACTTTCACAGAATCTTTATTACGTATTGCCATTGTGGATCTCATATTTTACTTTTTGATTCGATACTTATTTTGGGTTTCCCATAGCAAAACATGGACACTGTCATTATATTCATATAAGAGGCGGGGGTATCATTTAGTGAGCTAATTGCTTACAGTACCTCTAGTTCATTTTGCATAAGATTTTGGAAAACAAAATATATACTAGTACTTTTAACATTTGAACATAAATGTGACAAGGGGCACAATTTTACTTGAATGTTGAAAATACCAAAATTTCGAAGACAGACTAAAACATATAGCAAATAAAGCTCGAATAGAAGATGCTAGGGATAATACTAAGCTCTTATAAGTGCTAATTTTATAAACTAGAACAAAGTGTTCGATGAAATCGGACAAGAATTTCTTCAGTTATATTTGATGGTGTGCTGAGGGATGTTGAAGTAGAAGTGCGAATTGATAATGACAGCGATTCGGGGGTGATTTTAGGTGAACGGGGGTTCAAAGGCTTTGGAACACGGTCAAATATAATACGAGGGGGAAATATCGAAAGTCTTTAGTCGAGTTTGTTTTAACTATTTCCATAAAAAAATGAAACTTTTTTAGTATTTTTTGTTTTTTCATATTTAATGGACTAATCAATATGCTATATATACTATATATAAAAAACAAACAGTAATTTATTATCTGCATAACGACTCAGAATGAAACAGTTTGGGTATATTACGAAATTCGAGTGTATATGACGTCATTTTGAAATTGCCATTTTGAGCTAATTAACACATTTCAAATTTAAACGACTCAATTTTGCGATTTAAAGTGATAATATTAATGTTCTATTGTCATGTTACATAGTTGTACTACGCTCAATAAGATATTCACGAATGAACGACATCAAGAAATAATTTGGAAAAAATGAATATCCACCATGTTGAATCGCCATTTTGACTTTTAGCTTACAACTGCACTACCATTCAATTGTAGAATAGTGAGATGTAGAGGAAAAAATACATATCTGCAGTGTATGGATATTTGCAAATGTAAAATCTTGAACAAAGCACAATATAGAACAATACACAAATAAATCAGAGAAAATTCGAATTAAGTGTAGAAACGGACTAAATTTTCTGAGTTAAACTAATAATAATTATTTGCCGTTAGAAGTATTTTTCTCTATAAATCAGACCAGACTATTCTGAATAGTTTCTTTTTGTGTGCTGAACAAAGACCAATGAAGACACACCCATATAACTGTCAAGTGAACCAATCAGACACCGTTGAATTTTTCAGAAATAGAAGAATTCTTCATTATGAAGAATCAATTCTTCGCGAGAAATGGAAGCATTTGATTGGCTGAATAAGTAGGTTATGTTCTAAAGAAGGCAATATCACGACAGTGTATAAGTGATGGTATCGGTTTGATTAGTTTTGACCGTTTTGTATTACAGGCAAGGTCAGGTCAAGGGCATTACCTGTTCCCTGGACATTATAAGGATGACTTTTACTCAGGTTTCAGATAACAGAAAGGAAATTTTATAAAATATAATATGTTAAATCAAAACTTGTTCTAAATGGATAAAATAAGCAAGTTTTAAATCGAAATCAATTTAAAAATTTAATATTTTATTATTTAAAGAAAATATACAGGTAAAAAAGTCAATGTATGGTAATGCAGAGGAAATTCGGAATAATTTTTTAATTTTTCATTTTTGTCAAAAAGAGCCATAGCTGCCTTACCGAGGATTCGGCCTACTCAAGTATTTAAAAGGAAATCACCTGTTTCTATTTATAGATACATGTACCTTTTCCATTCAAAATCAAACAATCATTTGTGGACCACTGTTATATTTTATAGTTGCAAGATTGTTACATGACAATAATTTTACTTGTTCAATACTCTTATTCTAAACAAGATTGTTAGAATTTAAAAAAAAAAAATAAAACATTAGCCAGCAGCTTTCATGACTTTGGGTCATTGAAATAGTTTAAGACCGATTTTTCTCGAGAAATTTTCAATTTGTAATGTTGTATTATATATCTCTTACATTATTTATACATATATTTTAAAATATTAAAATAAAACATGGGAAAAATGCACACAGAGAAAAAAAAAGGAAATCATTGACAAGAAACACGCACTGTGAGACTCGAACTCACGATCACAATGTCTTCAATCCAGCAATCATACCACTACGCCACGAAGTCATATGAATTAAATGGATACATTTAAGACAAATTGTTGAATCTTAAATAATTTCAGAAGAAAATTAAATACGAGGGGTTATCAAAAAGTTCGTGGACTGAGGCTATAAAATTAGTACTATGTAGTCTTTGCTTACAAAATTTATATGAAACATAAAACAACAAAAAATAAAGAAATGTTGAAAATTTTAGTCTGATACGTTCATTATTTGCCAAATTATTATAAAATGAAAACGACATCATATGATCACCCGGCGCTGTCGTCGTTTATTCTCATGACGTCCGATAACGCATTGTTTTTTCAATGTCCGCTTCTTTTATCTCAATACATTTTTTATGACATTCCCTGGAGCTGAGTACAGACTTAATTAAACCCGCCTTGTTTATATGACTTTACAATGTCATGAACAGTGGCCTTCAATGAATATAATATTTCATATGGATTATTACACTGGGAGAGATCTTTGCTAGATTTTGCCAGCATATTTTGCTTTTGGGAGTTCAATATCTACAACTCATGATCAACGTCATTTTTTGACGTGATTGATTTTCACACCTCGACTGCAAGTCGACATTAACTGTGCATCTATTTTCGCTCTAAATCTATTTTGACATTAAAATACAAGTACTCCGGATGCATATTATTTCTCTGTAGCCAGTTTTAACAAATTTTAGGTCTATACCAAATTTTTCATGGGCAAAACGTTATAGACTGTTAGAAACAGTCACCCCTCCACCCTTTTGACGTCATTTTCAAGGCCTCATTTGTTTGGACATTCGGTGTAAAACTTATGATAAAAATTCATAGAACTACCAGAATGAAGTGAAAATTCCATATTTTGTGTTACAATTGTGTCCCGACACATACCTGAATTAACGGAATTTATGGATGTCAAATGATCATATCAAAAGAGTTTTTCTCAGTTACACATAGGTCGCAAAAACGTCGTATTCGAGGTTGCGCCGCCTGGGCATACTATTGCTTACGAAAACGTTACTAATTTATCAAAAAATAAAATTTATGATTTGTGGTTTATTCTTTTGATAGAAAAGATGATGCTAACTAGATATTCTAAATTTCATTGATGTATCTAAAGCGGTTTTAATTTTATGACGTTAGTCCACGAACTTTTTGATAACCCCTCGTACATATTTTCAACATTTTCAATATGAAGACCACCTTTAACCAAAAGTATCTAAATGTAATGATGTACAGCCATATCCAAATAAAATTATGCAGAAGTTGTTTTTCTGGTTAAGAGTGGTCTTTTCCTACAGTTTGTCATTGTTTAGGGGGATACCTCAGTATTTACTATATTCTCCATATAAACTGAACGATTTTTATAGCTATCATATGAGGGAACTATTAATATTTGAATATTATTTTTATGTGATTTGCTTTAAGGCATGTATAAACTAACATCGTATGACAAAATTCTGGATAAACAATGTATTTTAAAAAATACTACTAGAGTAGGCGAAAGTGACTATCAAATGCGCTATTGCTCTTTGATTTCTTTCAATAATAATCACGAACGAAGTAAAGATTAAATGTATTTTTAAACATCATTTTACAAATATTATATGTGTTAAAGCTCATAAATTGTGAATTCTTGGCGCCAGGGTCACGGGTTTTAGTGCTAGGGCGGGGCTATAATATAGGTTGCATTATAGTGAAAATGCATTCATACTTTGAAAATCTTCTTCTATGCAACCACACAACCAATTTCAACCAGTTTGGGCTTAAAGCACCTATTGGTGAAGAAGAACAAAAATTGTGAATTTCATGGTCCCTGCCCCCTGTGACCTGCTCCTGGGTATTAAACTAACTACATGTAGACACATAGTTATAAGGCGGAAGGGTGCCTCTTCTTAAATTGTGAATTTTATGGCCCCAGGGTCAGGGGTTCAGGTATTCGGGCGGGGCTCTATTGATTACATATACTGAAGATGCATCAATTCTTTGAAAATCTTTCCTGCTCCTGGGTATAAAACAACTACATACATAGTTATCTTCCAAAATTGTGAATTTCAAGGCCCCTGGATCAGTGATACCATAGATGGAAGGGGACTATAATTATATACTGCAAATAAATTATTTTTTTTGAAATCTGCTCCAAGACATTAATTAAACATATATGATGAGTAATGGCGTCTTTTCCAAAATTGTGTAAAGTGTGGACCCTTGTGCCAATGTGGTGTGGGTGGCAATCTACATTTTCCAAACGACTGACCATGCAGGTTAAAGGTCTTGGAGCAAATTTATTCTAACCTAAGTAACTTCTATTAATACCTTGACCAAACTAGCATGAATGATACATCTAAGGAAGCACACTAACAGGCGTGCTGGATTCGATCTACATTTTCCAAATGAGTGATCAGGTTCAAGTTTTTGCCATGAAGCTGTAAGGGCTATCTGAACCATACTTGCAAGGATGCTGCATCAAAGCATAAACACTCTTTAACTTGCTTAAGATGCTGGATATGAAATGGTTTGTAAATTCATCCCCAAGTAACACTACTGCAAGTCCTATCAGATCAAAATTGCTTAGATGTACATCTTGGGATAACACTACTAGATTAAGAGTTTTATATGGTACTTTGCCTTACTTAAAGATAACATTCGTTGAGGCGGTGAGCTCTGAAATCTTTTATTATTACCTATGTTTAAGTAAAGTAGTGGGGAATATGATGAGCCTTCCAGGTTTAATTGGCCTTAGACAGTCATTCTGAAAAGCCTAGGTGCCCCAGGTTAGAATATTATATATTTTATTCCCCCAAAACTTGTACATCACAAAATATCCAATATGAGGAAGAATTTTAATTAGTACTCAAAATTATGCAGTATGTCTCCAAATTTCACCCATTGCCTTTACATAAAAATTATTGTTTCAAGATAAATATCGAGATGTCGTTCGTAATGATAAATGATGAACAATATCTATAAAGAAAAAACAAGATTGAATTTTAACACTTTTTAGTATATTTCTAACTGATTACTAGATATATATAGGTTACATATTAAGTACATCATATACAAATTATCATTAGGGGAATGACTTGGGGGTTCTGTATTTAGGAACATCAAAATTTTCACATATTCTCTCTAAACTTGCAGCACTACTCTGAAATCATAATGGTTTTGCAAACATTTTCAAATCAAAAAGTTAACTGTACATCTACATGTAGAATGATTGCAATAATAATCATCACAGTCTAAAGATCAGTGTCAACATTAACATACATTATAAAAGGAAGTAAAATCCACACATTCATTCAATATCAATGCTTCATAGCACACAGTGTTTTTATATTTTCATCTAAAACGTAAATATAAAATCTAAACATTCATTCTTTCATTTTTTTTTTTTTTCAATTCTATTTTCTCCCGTACACAGTTAAGTTATATTTTCATTTCTTAACATTCCTGAATGTGGTATTTTAGGCTGTTTTGCACTTCCAGCTAACTGAACCAGGCCTAGGAAATCTGTGAATCCTCATTGGAAAAAAAATTGTATCAGCTTTACAATCGGGTATTGACAGTTCAGCTTTACATTGGGGCACTCAATTAACTGGAGAAGTATGATTTATATTTGGGGTACTCAATTACATGTATCTGTGGCCCTGTTGGTTTTTTTTTTTAAAGTTTAGACCAGATATTAGGACATATAAATAAGGAGTATCCTTGCTTTACGTACAGTAAAGGTCAGGTCTTACTTAGAGGTCAAAAGTCAGATTTTCCTTAAAGGCTCTCTGAAGTTTAGTGAACTTAACAACACAGAAGTCAATTTCATAAAAATGACCACACTTAGTGTTTACAAAAACCACATCCTATCTTTTATCCTGGCTCAAAAATTGATTCCTGTGTTTTGTACAACTGCACACAAACTTCTACACACATTTTCATTCTCAAACATATGATTATCACAAGATTTGCACCCAAATAGTAACATCTCAATCACAGCCTTGAACTGGGCAACACTTTTACAAAGTAAAATTTCCCATCAGATTCACTCATTCTCATCCTTCTGCACTGCACCTCACTTTTCTGGAGACATTTATCCAAACAACGGACAATAAGTACTTGGTTTGTTTCTTTTGGCCACTAAATGTTAGGAAAAATTCATAGTTATATTTATACAAATGTCTGCTTGGGGTCTATGTCTAAGGGAATTCCTAGCCTCCTTCTGGTTTGTGGCGAGAAGTCAGAATACAGGTAATCCCCACCAGATGTGTCCGTCCTTCTGCTAACGGATTCCCCCTCTCGCATGTCACCCCCCTTAGTCTTTCCAGGGTCTACATTTTTGTCCTCTGACCCTTTAACTACTGACCCTGCCATGTCACCTTCACAGCTGTCACTAAGAACTATCCCCAGTCTGTCTCGTTCTGCCCTCTCCTGTGCCAGGGAGGATAACTCTTCCTCCACTACAGGGGCAGATAACTCTGGTCCTAGGAGAGAAATCTCTTCCTCCACTAGTGGTGCTCTCCCTTCCATAGGAGGGTAGACATTTTGGTATTTTTCAGCTGTGGGAAGATTTTGTTTGTGTCCTGTTTTCTGATTGGTTGATTCAGGTGTTTCTGTAGATGTTGCTATGGAAGCCTCGTGACCAGACACTGGGGACACGTACACGTCCTCTAATCGTCGTTCCCATGGAGACTCCTCCTCTGTCTGTATTGACCAAAACAATGTTTTAAATTATTAAAATGCCATTAAATTTTTTTTTATTTAGAGTTTAAGTCACAATAAATAATACAGTGAAACCTGAACTAATCAGACATGTACTGAGAGATGAGTTTTGTCAGAATAAACAGGGTGTCAGATGGCACAGTGTAAAATACATGGAGAATAGTTAAATTGGAAAGAAATCTAAAGTCAGATTTAACAGTGTTTTGGATTGCATATTCTATTTTTAGCGATAAGTAATTTTAGCGATTTTAAAATGCTCACTTAAGAAGCTATTACAAATAAAGCACGATTAATTTTTAGCGATATTCAAATTTAGCGATCTCAAAACCATCGCCAATAATGCCAAAATTTAATCTCGCTAAAAATTCTGCTTATACGGTAAAAAAAATGTTTTTCAAAAACTTTCAAACTTTTTTTCATTTATGAAACAGCTGTAGAATAAAAAATACTACATGTATCACTCTTTCTTGTCTTTGGAACATGGCCCCGTGTGTAAACGTTTCCTCTGATTCAGAGGGACTGTTCACGTGGCTGTAGTTAGGGGGCGGGTTGTCAGACAGAGGGGTGGTGGTGCCATCACCATGGTAACCACGCTCCCCATTCTGGGACTGTAGGATGTGGAGAATCATGGCCATGTCCGAGTTCATTTTGTTCTCCAACCTCGTCAGTTGTCTGTGAATTAAAGGAGATCGAAATCACTTAATAAACGTTTATCGAAGATATTTTTACGGAAGAATAATATCATAAAAAGATGCCCATGGGCCACGATGTTCACCTTGGAAACTTTGAACTTTCTTGTTCTTTATAATATTCCTATTTAAATTTTGATTACCCATTGTTGCCATACCCTTTTCCCAGGTGTCATGATTTTAATACATGGTTTAAGTATAATCCACACTCTCTGTCGATGCTTCAATGTAAGTAATATGACAAATCAAGACTTTGCAGTTCTTGAGAAAAATTTTAAATCTCTTTCCTTTACTGTTAAAAAAGAAAGATATTCGTGAGGCCAAATTCTTAGGAATTGGAGAAAAAGCACTTGTTCATGAGCATTTAATTTCAAGCATGGTGAAGTAGCGGATCTTTTTTGCCCACCATTTTGTAAATTCCTGCCATTCTTACCTAGCCAGATCTTCCATTCTTCTCTCCATTTCCTGGGAGTGCTGGGATTGCTCATAGTGACTGAAAGACGGTCGTGGAATGAGGGTCCCATTCTCCCCAGAGTGACGGAGGTCATCTGATAACGGGGAAGGGGTTGAGACAGGAATCGTCATGGAGGACGTAGACTTTGGCACACTGGAACTCGATTGTCTTTTTGGCTGAAAAAAAAAGGGAATTGTTTATTTCGTTGTATAAGTATGATTGTTTGCAAAATTCTAGATCTTTTTTTCTTTTATTATATGAGGAGTCATTTGAACAGCTGTTGGACACACATCTTTCTCTCCCACACTTGCTTGTTATTCCAAAATCAGCAACTTACCTCAGGTTTGTGTAAAAGGAACATGTCAAGGTTGCCCTTGTACAATCTTTTTTTTACTCATCCTAATTTTACATTTGTCTACTAATAGAGGGGTCATGTCAACATCACCTTTGTATGATCACTCTGAGTTTGAAGTTCCTACATTATTTAGTAGATGGGTCATGTCAAGGTCGACTTTTCACAATCAATTAATTACCCTGAGCTTTCTAGTAGAGGGTCTAGTCATGTCCATTTTGCCTTTCTACAATCAATTTCTTACCCTAGCTTTGTGTTCCTTAAGTAAAGGGGTCAAGTCGAGGCCTTCTTTTAACAATCATGTTATGTCAAGGTCATTTTTCCACAATCTTGTCAAGGTAACTTTTCTTCTATCAGTTATTTTCCTGAGTTTTGTGTTCCTCAAGAAGAGGAGTCATGTCAAGGTCATTTTTCCACAATCATGTCAAGGTCACCTTTTTACGATTGTGTCAAGGTCACTTTTCTTCTATCAGTTCTTTACCTGAGCTTTGTGTTCCTCCAGTAGAGGGGTCATATCCGGTTCACTAGACTTCCCGCTGTCACAGCGACCTGTCACAGCACTGACAAGGTTATTGACATTGGCAAACGCGCCTGTAAAAATAATACATCAACAGTAATGTTTGAATTTTTCTTCTCATATTATTGAAAAATAAATGTAAGTCAACATTTTTACCTAAGTTTTTTTTTTTTTATATTTTCAAAGAACTTAGAAGCATACATAACAAAAATTCTATATAGAGTCATACTTCATTTTCTAAAACTCAATGGAACCAAGAAAGTATTTTGAGATATCCAAGGATGTAGAAAATGAATACTCTCATACATAAATATAGTTGGGACTTCTAAGTGCCTTTGACCTATCTATGGAATTAAATATAGACAATTCATGTATTTACAGTACGGTCAACGTGGATTAGGCATTAAACCGCGCTCCCCCCGCGGTGTTTTGATCCTTTCCGCGATACACCCCCGCGGTTATTTCATCGCGGTCCTACCTGTGGCCAGGTATGGACCGCGGCGGTGTGACTTACCGTTGACTGGCACATCGGGTTGATCTTACCTGTACGGCCGTATAACATCTATAACAGAATATTGTTCGGTCGATCGGTAAAATTGCAGGTTTTGAGTTTAAAAAAAACGGTGCTATTAGAAATATTTTACAATGTAACTACTACCCGAAGAATTAAAAAAAAAACAAAAAAAAAAAACAAACAAACAACCCCCCCCCCAAAAAAAAACAAAACAAAAAACAAATAGCGTATGATTGTTTTTTCAAGTTATTCTGATGTTTGATAAATGTTAGTTTTTAAAACATGTTTTTAAAAAATAAATTATATCTTCAGCATAAGCATAAACTTTATTTCTCTTAATTAATCAGTTAATGACTATATACCGTGTATCACTTTTACAATGAAACGCATGCATGTTTCGATAAATATTCGATGGATGGAAGAGCTAGATATTCTGAAACATGTTTATAGGCAGTGTGCAGTAAATCTCTCTCTCTCTCTCTCTCTCTCTCTCTCGTATTATTATTTTTTTTTTTAAATCGGCAAAATTCATTTTAAAAAACGGCAACGCATTTCGACTTGAAAGCATACAAGTAATTTCTTGACAGTACGAACAATGTTCATGAGAAAAGCGTGTTAACTGAAAACATTGAGTAGTAGAAATATTTTATGCAGTTTCGAGTGTTACTTAATTAATTAACTCTCAATATGCAAATAAAATAAGAGAAAGCTTAAAATTTTCTTTCCGCATAATAATAGTATAAAGATGAAACGGGGTGCTTTGTTGTTCATACGGCCTTGCATAATAAATTGATATATCGTCCTTTTGCTATACATGTATATGTAAAAGAATTAATATTATTTCTATCATTTACATGTACACCTCTATAGCCTAACCTGTCAAGGTTCCATGTTCGTTCGCCCTAAAAATTGTTCGCCCGATATCCCGTTTGCCCGATTTTTTGTTCGCCCGGAGTCCGTTCGCCCGATTTCTCGTTCGCACAGGGTCCGTTCGCCAAGATTTTATGTAGAATATTATATAATGAATTTCTCTTTACATTTTTGGTACATTAATTTTTCATTGGATTCTAATGCATTTATTAATGATTTAGTGTTTGCACTATAGTGAGAGCTTAGTTCTATAAGGGATCTATTAACGTCTCAGTCCCTTAATTGTTGTCAAAACATAGCCCAATTCGTAAAAACAACACGGGTGTATCCCCCCAATTAACATTGATAGTAATCATCTAATTAACTGTAGTGCAAACACTAAGTCATTAATAAATGCATTAGAATAAAAAAAATAATTAAGACTAAATAAACATTGTTCCTGCTTTGAGAAAAAATATATACCCAAGTTCGTAAAGGAAATAAAAATAATTGTTAATCTTTATTTCAAATAAGCTAATATATATAAGTATAAGTATATAAAATATAATATATAAGTATTGGGCGAAATTTATATAGGGCGAACAAGATTTTGGGCGAAGAAATTTTTGGGCGAACGGACCCTGCGCGAACGGACTCCCGCGAACAGGAAGATCGGGCGAACGAACCCGTTACCCCCTGTCAACGTATGGGATTAACTACGCAATGAAATATATTAGCTTGTCGTAATTTTGTAGTAACATGTACACAGTACAAATAGAACAGCCCTCGGTGTGAACATTCCAATTTTTTGTATTTGTAGAAGACCATGCATATACAGGGAAAGTCATTTAAATTTATTAAGATCAGTCTTTTTTGTGAATTTAAATGTAAAATTAATGTTTTTGAAACATACTACCTTATGTTAAAAAAAAAAAAACCGTGAAGTTCATGCAGACGGCAGTAGGGGAATCTTTGGAGCGGGGGGGGGGGGGTCAAAAATTATAATCCACCCGGTTTATGATTTTATATTTTAAAACTGTCAAAATGTTGCGTAAATCCAAATCCTTTGTCTTTCACAAAGGTGTGAAATTATACCCAGTACAGTGTCACTGTGAGACAGGAAATCCCTCTCTGCTTGAACGCGCACAATACACAGGAATCCACCAGTTACTAAGGAGACTACGATTAGTCCGTGCAGCTACATGTACACTGTGTATACATGTACTAGATCTAACAAGGACAAAAAAATACTTACCAATGCAAAATGCACATAAAATGTTGTTCCGATATTGTTTGTGGTGTTTATGAATTTCTTTTTCAGTAAATTTTTGTTAACGCGCTTGTAATTATTCCGAATAGAATTTTGCAGTAATAACTTTTTTTTTCACTGTTTTGGTTGAATTTTCATACATGAATACAATTTATCTAAATCAACTTAGCTTCTATCTACTTATATTGGGAAAATAACCCCCATCCAAAGTTATGATTGTGCTGAGTTTTGTGTAAGACACATTAATAGAGTCCAAGTAAATAAGGGGGGAGGGGGGATGAATGTTACATCAAAATTAACTTTTTACACGAAAGTAATCATGGTAATCTGCATATCGTAAATTTAAATAATTAATTCAAATTTGTATTAAATTATATGATCAATGTAAATGTCATTGTGAAGTATGTTAAACATGTACGACAGTTGAAATTTACTGACCCGCTTTCGGGCACGCACGTGTACACCAGGGGTAGGGCTGGTGCAGGGGATCGCACCTTGTCCAGTGTACAGCTCTGTGGACCAGGTATGTGTACCAGGTCTAGCTCTAGACATTATGTAATTTTATTTTATCTTCTACGGATTGGTAGGCCATCGAATCACACACACATACACACCCTACTGATTTCAAGAACAATGCCCCAGAATAAAGGAATGACACTTTACAGACGACTCGGAGAATGCTGATTACATAAAAATCTTCTGCGTATTATAATCCTATATTTGAAGATTAATAATTTTAAAATACTTTCACTTATAGTCCCACTGAAAGTGACGCTGCGATAGATCGTTTCTTTAATCAATCCACTATTAAAATAAAAAAAAAAACACGCAACGAAAATATTTATTAATATTGAATATCATGAATAGCACACTGGGTGTTTTATCTTGCATTGTCGTATAAATATATCACATACAGTAATTTATATCGAAAGTCCTGGATCTAAATAGAATGAACGCATTTTAAAAAAGAAATTCAAGAATTAGTAAACGCTATTTGAAAATTGCTTTGACGATTGTTATAATTATTTAGATACATGAGAGTATATTTTTTTTAGAAAAATTAATTTTCCTTTTGCACTTCAAATATTTCAACGACTATGAATTTTAAAATATCATTAATTTCGTTTTATTTTGTTTTGCTTGATATTTTCAAAGGGAGGTAACTCGCGTTTTAAATCAAGACTGTTTTTTCACCTGTAATCGGTAAGATGCACGGCGACGGTGTGATCTACCTGGATTACTGAACCGCGGGGGCACGCGGTTTTTACCTGAGACACCTGTACTAACCGCGATGAAATTCGCACCGCGGGGGTGCGCGGTAAATGCATAAACCGCGTTGACTGTACTGTATGTCCATAATAACAAAATCCGACTGTAAGTGCATTTGAACACCTTTACAAAGGTTAAACACAAAATATCCTATAATTGTAAACGAGAATATAACAGAAACTGACCTGCGATAGAGGAGAAACCAGAAGTCTGTTTCCTGTCCTCTTTCCTATTAAACTCGGAAAATGTCGCAGGTGTGACATCCATCCCCGCCTTGGCTGGGGAAAATTCCAGGATCCCTGCCCCACTTTCTCGGATCTCCTCATCAGAAGAATCCTCAAAGGACATGGAGACTGTCGGCCCGTCTTCACTGAGTTTATCACGACGAAGACGCCGCGATCTCGATGGTTGGAATTTATATTCGTGTGAAACGTCGTCTTGACCTGTCAGGAAATGGGTCATATTTTTAAACTACATGAATGTAGATAATATTTTATTTTAAATCACCACTTCATGAACAATGACATAAAATTTGATTTAAAATTCATTGACTAATTTCATATTGCTAATCTTTTTTTGAGGATTAAGTGGCAGAAAATTATTTTAACATAACTATGAAGGACCCTGTATTTATTACCTGCACTCCCCGTATCAGAGTGGTAAGATCGTATATTTTTCCTCCTTCTCAGTGCATTCCCCCTTCCCATGTCAGTTTCCTCTCGCCATTGATCCAAATCAACCTTACAAAAAAATATTCAGATATACAATGCTGATCTTAAAAAATATATTCTAGACTAGTCAAAAAAAAAACATCACTTTGTATGTAATTCAGAAAGCACACTTTCAAACATATCAAATGATGTGCTGTTAATATTTGCCAATGTTAACTATGGAAATAATGGCAGTCAAACTTAGTTATTTCAAAGCTGATGGGGCTGAGAAAAAACTTGCAAGATATCCAAGGATTCGAAATATCAAAGGTAAAATACTTAAAGAATATGTGATTGGAACTTTCACATCGCTTTGACATTTCCATGGTATTCAAGATATCAGAGTTCAAGATACTGAAGTTCAACTGTAGTTTCTTCTTATAGTCACAGGTAAGCCTTGGCATGTTCATGTTCACACTTAAAAGCCTATTTCTACATAAGCTTCAGGCCTGGGGGCCATAAAACTTAGATGAGCTCACTTTTGATCTCAGTATCACTTTTTGCTAAGGAATGTACAGTGGAAAAGTGAGACTGAGATCAAAAGTGAGCTCGTCTAAGTTTTATGGCCCCCAGGCCAGATCTAGGGGAGGTAACAAAATAAAATCTGACCACTGATACTTACATCACGGAGGTCAAAGGTGACTTCTAGATTCCTGACGAAGTGTTCGGTGAATTCTGGGTACATGTCCAGGATTTCTAGTAGGTCGTCACGGTGAATCTTATGAAGGTCACAGTAGGTCAAAGCTCGGACATTACAGCTGGACTTACCGACCGTCTCGTAACGACAGAGGTTCTCACCAAATATGTCATCTTTACCTACAACAACAGGGTTTTCATTTTAAATTTATACAGGAATAGCTAAGTGTTTTAATTAATATATTAATCAAGTAGATCATTTTTATTGGGATCAATGCCTTTGGTCAAGCAAAATTATACTATCACATTACTGATGATCAGAGTTTGACATAATTTCAAAACTTTCTGAAGAAGATTATGCAAGAGCGTTTTAGAAATAACTCATGGGTCTGAAACAATTTAGAAATCTGAAATTTTCTAAAAATGCTCATGCACTGTAACATTCACAGTTTAAAAGCAAGGATGAAAGTATAAGCTAATTAAGCAATTAAGTCTCCAAGTGCAAGTGTTACCTAAAATAGCAACAACGATGTCATCCCTGAGGATTTCTATGGAGCCCCTGGACACGAAGTAGAGAGCCGTCAGTACGTCGCCACGGTGAACCAGGGTGTCCCCGGGGGGAACATGTGTTGTCTTAAACTTCATAGACAGGGCCCTCAAACAGCCGGGACTGGCCCCTGTAAAATAACAAGAATTCTTTAGGTAAACTGAATACATTCAACATAATTTTAGGTGGTGTTTGTCTGAGAGGTTGTAATCTATCATTTGC
>NW_026925868.1:0-10477 GCF_032062105.1 Saccostrea cuccullata
TCCAGGTTAAAAACAATGACCACAGTAATTATCAGTAAATCTCAGCATCGACAGTACCTCAACAAGTAATTATCAGCAATTCTAAGCAACGACAGTACCTCAACAGTATTTATCAGTATTTATCAGACTCAACAGTAAAAGTCAACAGTAATTATCAGTATTTATCAGAAACAACAAAAAATATCAGCAACAACAGTAATAATAACAGTAAAATATCAGTATTTATCAGCAACAACAGCACAGTATCAGTAATTATCAAACTTTATCAGTAAAATTTGGGATTCTAAGCACTTTTTGTCCAATAATGTAACTGGTGATTGTGTGTTGTATCCTTACTGGTATTGTGTGTTGTGTCCTTACTGGTATTGTGTGCTGTACATGTATCCTTACTGGTATTGTGTGCTGTATCCTTACTGATGATTATGTGTTATATCCTTTCTGGTGATTGTGTGTTGTACCCTTACTGGTATTGTGTGTGTGTATCCTTACTGGTGTTGTGTGTTATATCCTTACTGGTGATTGTGTGTTGTATCCTTACTGGTATTTTGTGCTGTATCCTAACTGGTGATTGAGTGTTGTATCCTAACTGGTGATTGTGTGTTGTATCCTTACTGGTGATTGTGTGTTGTATCTTTACTGGTATTGTGTGTTGTATCCTTACTGGTATTGTGTGCTTGTATCCTTACCGGTGATTGTGTGTTATATCTTTACTGGTGATTGAGTGTTGTATCTTTACTGGTGATTGTGTGTTGTATCCTTACTGGTATTGTGTGTTGTATCCTTACTGGTATTGTGTGTTGTATCCTTACTGGTATTGTGTGCTGTATCCTAACTGGTATTGGGTGCTGTATCCTTACTGGTGATTGTGTGTTGTATCCTTACTGGTGATTGTGTGTTGTATCCTTACTGGTATTGTGTGCTGTATCCTTACCGGTGATTGTGTGTTATATCTTTACTGGTGATTGAGTGTTGTATCTTTACTGGTGATTGTGTGTTGTATCCTTACTGGTATTGTGTGTTGTATCCTTACTGGTATTGTGTGTTGTATCCTTACTGGTATTGTGTGCTGTATCCTAACTGGTATTGTGTGCTGTATCCTTACTGGTGATTGTGTGTTGTATCCTTACTGGTGATTGTGTGTTGTATCCTTACTGGTATTGTGTGCTGTATTCTTACTGGTGATTGTGTGTTGTATCCTTACTGGTGATTGTGTGTTGTATCCTTACTGGTATGTGTGTTATATCCTTACTGGTACTGTGTATTGTATCCTTACTGGTGATTGTGTGTTGTATTCTTACTGGTGATTGTGTGTTGTATCCTTACTGGTATTGTGTGCTGTATCCTTACTGGTATTGTGTGCTGTATCCTAACTGGTATTATGTGCTGTATCCTTACTGGCATTGTGTGCTGTATCCTACTTGGTATAGTGTGCTGTATCCTTACAGGTATTGTGTGCTGTATCCTAACTAGTATTGTGTGCTGTATCCTTACTGGTATTGTGTGCTGTATCCTTACTGGTGATTGTGTGTTGTATCCTTACTGGTATAGTGTGTTGTATCCTTACTGGTATTGTGTGCTGTATCCTTACTGGTATTGTGTGTTGTATCGTTACCGTGATTGTGTGTTATATCCTTACTGGTATTGGGTGCTGTATCCTAACTGGTATTGTGTGTTGTATACTTACTGGTGATTGTGTGTTATATCCTTACTGGAATAGTGTGTTGTATCCTTACTGTGATTGTGTGTCATATCCTTACTTGTATTGTGTGCTGTATCCTAACTGGTATTGTGTGCTGTATCCTTACTGGTATAGTGTGTTGTATCCTTACTGTGATTGTGTGCTATATCCTTACTGGTATTGTGTGCTGTATCCTAACTGGTATTGTGTGCTGTATCCTTACTGGTATTGTGTGTTGTATCCTTACTGTGATTGTTTGTTATATCCTTACTTGTATTGTGTGCTGTATCCTTACTGGTGATTGTGTATTGTATCCTTACTGGTGATTGTGTATTGTATCCTTACTGGTGATTGTGTGTTGTATCCTTACTGGTATTGTGTGTATCCTTACTGGTATTGTGTGCTGTATCCTTACCGGTGATTGTGTGTTGTATCCTTACTGGTGATTGTGTGTTGTATCCTTACTGGTATTGTGTGCTGTATCCTTACCGGTGATTGTGTGTTATATCTTGACTGGTGATTGAGTGTTGTATCTTTACTGGTGATTGTGTGTTGTATCCTTACTGGTATTGTGTGTTGTATCCTTACTGGTATTGTGTGTTGTATCCTTACTGGTGATTGTGTGTTATATCCTTGCTGGTAATGTGTGTTGTATCCTTACAGGTGATTGTGTGTTATATCCTTACTGGTGATTGTGTGTTGTATCCTTACAGGTGATTGTGTGTTATATCCTTACTGGTGATTGTGTGTTGTATCCTTATTGGTATTGTGTGTTGTATCCTTACTGGTGATTGTTCGTTGTATTCTTACTGGTGATTGTGTGTTGTATCTGTACTGGTATATTGTGTTGTATCCTTACTGGTGATTGAGTGTTGTATTCTTACTGGTGATTGTGTGTTGTATCCTTACTGGTGATTTTGTGTTGTATCCTTACTGGTGAATGTGTGTTATATCCTTACTGGTGATTGTGTGTTGTATCCTTACTGGTATTGTGTGCTGTATCCTTATTGGTGATTTTGTGTTATATCCTTTCTGGTGATTGTGTGTTGTATTTTTATTGGTGATTGTGTGTTTATTCCTTCCTGGTGATTGTGTTTTGTACCCTTATAGGAATTGCGTTTTGTGCCCTAACTGGTGATTGTGTTGTATCAGTACTGGTGATTGTGTGTTGTATCTTTACTGGTATTTTGTGTTGTATTCTTACTGGTGATTTTGTGTTATATCCTTACCGGTGATTGTGTGTTGTATCCTTACTGGTATTGTGTGTTGTATCCTTACTGTGATTGTGTGTTGTATTCTTACTGGTGATTGTGTGTTGTATCCTTACTGGTATTGTGTGCTGTATCCTAACTGGTATTGTGTGCTGTATCCTTACTGGTATTGTGTGTTGTATCCTTACTGGTATCGTGTGTTATATCCTTACTGGTGATTGTGTGTTATATCCTTACTGGTATTGTGTGCTGTATCCTTATTGGTGATTTTGTGTTATATCCTTTCTGGTGATTGTGTGTTGTATTTTTATTGGTGATTGTGTGTTTATTCCTTCCTGGTGATTGTGTTTTGTACCCTTATAGGAATTGCGTTTTGTGCCCTAACCGGTGATTGTGTTGTATCATTACTGGTGATTGTGTGTTCTATCCTTATTGGTGATTGTGTGCTGTATCCTTACTGGTGATTGTGTGTTGTATCCTTATTGGTATTGTGTGTTGTATTCTTACTGGTGATTGTGTGTTGTATCCTAACTGGTATATTGTGTTGTATCCTTACTGGTGATTGTGTGTTGTATCCTTACTTTTATTGTGTGCTGTATCCTTATAGGTGATTGTGTATTGTATTCTTACTGGTGATTGTGCGCTGTATCCTTACTGATGATTGTGTGCTGTATCCTCACTAGTATTGTGTGTTGTATCCTTACTGTGGATTGTGTGTTGTATCCTTACTGGTGATTGTGTGTTGTATCCTTACTGGTGATTGTGTGCTGTATCCTCACTAGTATTGTGTGTTGTATCCTTACTGTGATTGTGTGTCGTATCCTTACTGGTATTGTGTGTTTTATCCTTACTGGTATATTGTGTTGTATCCTTACTGGTGATTGTGTGTTGTATCCTTACTGGTATTGTGTGCTGTATCCTTACTGCTGATTGTGTGTTGTATCCTTACAGGTAATTGTGTGTTTTTTCCTTACTGGTGATTGTGTGTTGTATCCTTACTGGTAATTGTGTGTTTTTTCCTTACTGGTGATTGTGTGTTGTATCCTAACTGGTGATTGTTTGTTGTATCCTAACTGGTATTGTGTGTTATATCCTAACTGGTGATTGTGTGTTGTATCCATTCTGGTGATTGTGTGTTGTATCCTTACTGGTGATTGTGTGTTGTATCCTTACTGGTGATTGTGTGTTATATCCTTACTGGTATTGTGTGTTGTATCCTTACTGGTATTGTGTGTTGTATTCTTACTGGTGATTGTGTGTTGTATCCTAACTGGTATATTGTGTTGTATCCTTACTGGTGATTGTGTGTTGTATCCTTACTTTTATTGTGTGCTGTATCCTTATAGGTGATTGTGTATTGTATTCTTACTGGTGATTGTGCGCTGTATCCTTACTGATGATTGTATGCTGTATCCTCACTAGTATTGTGTGTTGTATCCTTACTGTGGATTGTGTGTTGTATCCTTAGTGGTGATTGTGTGTTGTATCCTTACTGGTATTGTGTGTTGTATCCTTACTGGTGATTGTGTGTTGAATCCTTACTGGTGATTGTGTGTTGTATCCTTACTGGTATTGTGTGTTGTATCCTTACTGGTGATTGTTCGTTGTATTATTACTGGTGATTGTGTGTTTTATCCTAACTGGTATATTGTGTTGTATACTTACTGGTGATTGAGTGTTGTATTCTTACTGGTGATTCTGTGTTGTATTCTTACTGGTGATTGTGTGTTGTATCCTTACTGGTGATTGTGTGTTGTATCCTTACTGGTGATTGTTCGTTGTATCCTTACTGGTGATTGTGTGTTGTATCTGTACTGGTATATTGTGTTGTATCCTAACTGGTGATTGAGTGTTGTATCCTTACTGTTGATTGTGTGTTGTATCCTTACTGGTGATTGAGTGTTGTATCCTTACTGTGGATTGTGTGTTGTATCCTTACTGGTATTGTGTGCTGTATCCTTACTGGTATTCTGTGTTGTATCCTTACTGGTGATTGTGTGTTGCATCCTTACTGGTATTGTGTGTTGTATCCTTACTGGTATTGTGTGTTTTATCCTTACTGGTGATTGTGTGTTGTATCCTTACTGGTGATTGTGTGTTGTATCCTTACTGGTATTGTCTGTTGTATCCTTACTGGTATTGTTCGTTGTATCCTTACTGGTATTGTTCGTTGTATCCTTACTGGTATTGTGTGCTGTATCCTTACTGGTATTGTGTGTGTATCCTTACTGGTGATTGAGTGTTGTATTCTTACTGGTGATTGTGTGTCGTATTCTTACTGGTAATTGTGTGTTGTATCCTTACTGGTATTGTGTGTTTTATCCTTACTGGTGATTGTGTGTTGTAACCTAACTGGTGATTGTGTGTTGTATCCTAACTGGTATTGTGTGTTATATCGTAACTGGTGATTGTGTATTGTATCCTTACTGGTGATTGTGTGTTATATCCTTACTGGTATTGTGTGTTGTATCCTTACTGGTATTGTGTGTTGTATTCTTACTGGTGATTGTGTGTTGTATCCTAACTGGTATATGTGTGTTGTATCCTTACTGGTGATTGTGTGTGTATCCTTACTTTTATTGTGTGCTGTATCCTTATAGGTGATTGTGTATTGTATTCTTACTGGTGATTGTGCGCTGTATCCTTACTGATGATTGTATGCTGTATCCTCACTAGTATTGTGTGTTGTATCCTTACTGTGGATTGTGTGTTGTATCCTTAGTGGTGATTGTGTGTTGTATCCTTACTGGTATTGTGTGTTGTATCCTTACTGGTGATTGTGTGTTATATCCTTACCGGTGATTGTGTGTTGTATCCTTACTGGTGATTGTGTGCTGTATTCTTACTGGTGATTGTGTGTTATATCCTTACTGGTATTGTGAGCTGTATCCTTACTAGTATAGTGTGTTGTATTCTTACTGTGATTGTGTGTTATATCCTTACTGGTATTGTGTGTTGTATCCTTACTGGTATTGTGTGTTGTATCCTTACTGGTGATTGTGTCGTTGTATCCTTACTGGTGATTGTGTGTTGTATCTGCTGGTATATTGTGTTGTATCCTAACTGGTGTTGTGTGTTGTATCCTTACTGTTGATTGTGTGTGTATCCTTACTGGTATTGAGTGTTGTATCCTTACTGTGGATTGTGTGTTGTATCCTTACTGGTGATTGTGTGTTGTATCCTTACTGGTATTGTGTGTGTGTATCCTTACTGGTGATTGTGTGTTGTATCCTTACTGGTATTGTGTGCTGTATCCTTACTGGTATTCTGTGTTGTATCCTTACTGGTGATTGTGTGTTGCATCCTTACTGGTATTGTGTGTTGTATCTCTTACTGGTATTGTGTGTTTATCCTTACTGTGGATTGTGTGTTGTATCCTTACTGGTGATTGTGTGTTGTATCCTTACTGGTATTGTCTGTTGTATCCTTACTGGTATTGTTCGTTGTATCCTTACTGGTATTGTTCGTTGTATCCTTACTGGTATTGTGTGCTGTATCCTTACTGGTATTGTGTGTTGTATCCTTACTGGTGATTGAGTGTTGTATTCTTACTGGTGATTGTGTGTCGTATTCTTACTGGTAATTGTGTGTTGTATCCTTACTGGTAATTGTGTGTTTTATCCTTACTGGTGATTGTGTGTTGTAACCTAACTGGTGATTGTGTGTTGTATCCTAACTGGTATTGTGTGTTATATTGTAACTGGTGATTGTGTATTGTATCCTTACTGGTATTGTGTGTTATATCCTAACTGGTGATTGTGTGTTGTATCCTTTCTGGTGATTGTGTGTTGTATCCTTACTGGTATATTGTGTTGTATCCTTACTGGTGATTGTGTGTTGTATTCTTACTGGTATTGTGTCTTGTATTCTTACTGGTATATTGTGTTGTATCCTTACTGGTGATTGTGAGTTGTATCCTTACTGGTGATTGTTTGTTGTATCTTTACTGGTATTGTGTGTTGTATTCTTACTGGTGATTGAGTGTTGTATCCTAACAGGTGATTGTGTGTTGTATCCTTACTGGTATTGTGTGTTGTATTCTTACTGGTATTGTGTGTTGTATCCTTACTGGTGATTGTGTGTTGTATCCTAACTGGTATTGTGTGTTATATCGTAACTGGTGTGATTGTGGTATTGTGTGTTATATCCTAACTGGTGATTGTGTGTTGTATCCTTTCTGGTGATTGTGTGTTATATCCTTACTGGTGATAGTGTGTTGTATCCTTACTGGTGATAGTGTGTTGTATCCTTACTGGTATTGTCTGTTGTATCCTTACTGGTATTGTCTGTTGTATCCTTACTGGTATTGTTGTTGTATCCTTACTGGTATTGTTAGTTGTATCCCTACTGGTAATTGTGTGCTGTATCCTTACTGGTGATTGTGTGTTGTATCCTTATTGGTTATTGTGTGTTTTTTCCTTACTGGTGATTGTGTGTTGTATCCTAACTGGTGATTGTGTGTTGTATCCTAACTGGTATTGTGTGTGTGATTGTATATTGTATCCTTATTGGTATTGTGTGTTGTATCCTAACTGGTGATTGTGTGTTGTATTCTTACTGGTGATTGTGTGTTGTATCCTTACTGGTGATTGTGTGTTATATCCTTACTGGTGATTGTGTGTTATATTGTTACTGGTGATTGTGTGTTGTATCCTTACTGGTGATTGTGTGTTATATTGTTACTGGTGATTGTGTGTTATATCCGTACTGGTGATTGTGTGTTTTATCCTTACTGGTATTGTGTGTTGTATCCTTACTGGTGATTGTGTGTTGTATCCTTACTGGTGATTGTGTGTTGTATCCTTACTGGTAATTGTGTGTTTTTTCCTTACTGGTGATTGTGTGTTGTATTCTTACTGGTGATTTTGTGTTGTATCCTTACTGGTGATTATGTGTTATATCCTTACTGGTAATTGTGTGTTGTATCCTTACTGGTATTGTGTGTTGTATCCTTACTGCTGATTGTGTGTTGTATCCTTGCTGGTGTTTGTGTGTTGTATCTTTACTGGTATTGTGTGCTGTATCCTTATTGGTGATTTTGTGTTATATCCTTACTGGTGATTTTGTGTTGTATTTTTATTGGTGATTGTGTGTTTATTCCTTCCTGGTGATTGTGTTTTGTACCCTTATAGTAATTGCGTTTTGTTCCCTAACCGGTGATTGTGTTGTATCATTACTTTTATTGTGTGCTGTGTCTTTATAGGTGATTGTGTATTGTATTCTTACTGGTGATTATGCGCTGTATCCTTACTGATGATTGTGTGCTGTATCCTCACTAGTATTGTGTGTTGTATCCTTACTGTGGATTGTGTGTTGTATCCTTACTGGTGATTGTGTGTGTGTGTTCTTACTGGTGATTGTGTGTTGTATCCTTACTGGTATATTGTGTTGTATCCTTACTGGTATAGTGTGTTGTATCCTTACTGGTGATTGTGTGTTGTATTCTTACTGGTGATTGTGTGTTGTATCCTTACTGGTATTGTGTGCTGTATCCTTACTGGTATAGTGTGCTGTATCCTTACTGGTGATTGTATGTTGTATCCTTACTGGTATTGTGTGCTGTATCCTAACTGGTGATTGTGTATTGTATCCTTACTGGTATTGTGTGTTATATCCTAACCGGTGATTGTGTGTTGTATCCATTCTGGTGATTGTGTGTTGTATCCTTACTGGTATTGTGTGTTGTATCTTTACTGGTATTGTGTCTTGTATTCTTACTGGTATATTGTGTTGTATTCTTACTGGTGATTGTGTGTTATATCCTTACTGGTATTGTGTGTTGTATCCTTACTGGTGATTGTGTGTTATATCCTAACTGGTGATTGTGTGTTGTATCGTTACTGGTGATTTTGTGTTGTATCCTTACTGGTGATTGTGTGTTGTATCCTTACTGGTATTGTGTGTTATATCCTTACTGGTATATTGTGTTGTATCCTTACTGGTATTGTGTGCTGTATCCTTACTGGTGATTGTGTGTTATATCCTTACTGGTAATTGTGTGTTGTATCCTTACTGGTGATTGTGTGTTGTATCCTTACTGGTGATTGTGTGTTATATCCTTACTGGTATTGTGTGTTATATCCTTACTGATATTGTGTGCTGTATCCTTACTGGTATAGTGTGTTGTATCCTTCCTGTGATTGTGTGTTGTATTCTTACTGGTGATTGTGTGTTATATCCTTGCTGGTAATGTGTGTTGTATCCTTACAGGTGATTGTGTGTTATATCCTTACTGGTGATTGTGTGTTGTATCCTTACAGGTGATTGTGTGTTATATCCTTACTGGTGATTGTGTGTTGTATCCTTATTGGTATTGTGTGTTGTATCCTTACTGGTGATTGTTCGTTGTATTCTTACTGGTGATTGTGTGTTGTATCTGTACTGGTATATTGTGTTGTATCCTTACTGGTGATTGAGTGTTGTATTCTTACTGGTGATTGTGTGTTGTATCCTTACTGGTGATTTTGTGTTGTATCCTTACTCTGGTGATTGTGTGTTATATCCTTACTGGTGATTGTGTGTTGTATCCTTACTGGTATTGTGTGCTGTATCCTTATTGGTGATTTTGTGTTATATCCTTTCTGGTGATTGTGTGTTGTATTTTTTATTGGTGATTGTGTGTTTATTCCTTCCTGGTGATTGTGTTTTGTACCCTTATAGGAATTGCGTTTTGTGCCCTAACTGGTGATTGTGTTGTATCAGTACTGGTGATTGTGTGTTGTATCTTTACTGGTATTTTGTGTTGTATTCTTACTGGTGATTTTGTGTATATCCTTACCGGTGATTGTGTGTTGTATCCTTACTGGTATTGTGTGTTGTATCCTTACTGTGATTGTGTGTTGTATTCTTACTGGTGATTGTGTGTTGTATCCTTACTGGTATTGTGTGCTGTATCCTTACTGGTATTGTGTGCTGTATCCTTACTGGTATTGTGTGCTGTATCCTATCCTTACTGGTATTGTGTGCTGTATCCTTATTGTGTGATTTTGTGATTTATGTTGTATCCTTCTGGTATTGTGTGCTTTCTGGTGATTGTGTGTTGTATTTTTATTGTGTGTTATATTGTGTGTGTTATATCCTTCTGGTGATTGTGTGTTGTATCCCTGGTATTGTGTGTTGTAATTACTGGTATTGTGTCTTGCCCTAACTGGTATATTGTGTTGTATTCTTACTGGTGATTGTGTGTTATATCCTTACTGGTGATTGTGTGTTGTATCCTAACTGGTGATTGTGTGTTGTATTCTTACTGGTGATTGTGTGTTGTATCCTTACTGGTATATTGTGTTGTATCCTTACTGGTGTTTGTGTGTTGTATCCTTACTTGTGATTATGTGTGTGCTGTTATTGTGTCCTTATAGGTGATTGTGTATGTGTTATTCTTACTGGTGATTGTGTGTTTTATCCTTACTCCGTGATTGTGTGTTGTATCCTTACTGGTAATTGTGTGTTATATCCTTACTTGTATTGTGTGTTGTATCCTTACTGGTGATTGTGTGTTGTATCCTTACTGGTAATTGTGTGTTGTATCCTTACTGGTATTGTGTGTTGTATCCTTACTGGTAAATTTTGTGGTTTATCCTTACTGGTG
>NW_026925869.1:0-10397 GCF_032062105.1 Saccostrea cuccullata
GAAAAACTTCATCGGTATAGGAATTATTTACAACAAGCGAGAGAGCAACGACTACCAAAAAAACCCCTGCACCCTTAGCCCCAGCAGCACCAGCAGCCCAGCCCCGCAGCAGCAGCAGCAGCTCCAGCGCGCAGCCCACCTAGCAGCCTCAGATCCCGAGATCGATCAACAAATCATTCAAAGCGTGAAGGAAAGCTGAATTATTATTAAATCATTTAAAGAAAAGTAAAGTATTGACTTAGGACAAAGACGGAGAAATCAGTTATCGAGGTCAAAAAGTACCCGATTCTAACATTGTGGATATAATGGCCGAAAACATGAGAACCAGATCCTTGAAAAATCGTCCGGTGCCTAAAGGATTAGATGAATTTGCTCAAGCTTTAAAAGAGACCCGTACTCCCATGAGTTTACTTGCAAAATCGAGACCTTATAAAAGCCATGCAGAAACCAGGAAAAATCAGTACTCCTAAAGGGGCTTTGAGTGACGACGACGACGAAGAGGAAGAGAGCGGATTTCAGGATGCTTCCTCTTCTTTTTTGACCCCTATTAGTCGACCTGTAGAGGCAAGATCAAGGGTGTTAAAAATTCACACCTAAATATAGTCCTATCGAGCCCAAAAGCAATTAAAAGCCCAAGAAGAAAAGAAGATTAGAACAAATCGAGGAAAATTGGCTATCATTGCCTAAGAAATGAAGAAGAAGAAGGGAAGGGAGTAGAAGACATTTTAACAGAGATTTTACAATCCTAAGAGAGGTATGGAGGCATACAGACTTTGTATCGTCAGGTCAAAAGTCTGGGCATAAGATTTCTTTGAAACACCATAGAGAATGGTTAAAAGAGCAAGATACCTATACCTTACATAAACCCATTCAAGAAAATTCCGGAGACAACAGACCAGAGTGACGGATATGACGAACAATGGCAATTAGATTTAGCGGATGTGTCCAGTTTAAAGAATAATGACGGTTATACCTTTTTATTGTGTGCCATTGACGTCTTATCTAAATATGCATGGGTGGTGCCTTTAAAACAGAAAACGGGAAATGATTCGAGGATTACAAGAGATTTTCCGACAAGACGTCGAGTCCCGTCCGCATTCAATCGGATCAAGGCAAAGAATTTACCAATCGAAAAATCTTACGGCGTTTAAATCCATTCATTTCTTTACCACTCGCAATACGGACACCAAAGCCAGTATCGTGGAACGATTTCAGAGAACCCTCAAAGCACGCATGTGGCGATATTTCACTCGGAATAAAACCAGACGGTATTTAGAGATCTTACCGGATTTAGTGTATGCTTACAATCATACTATCATCGCAGTATCCAAAGACCCCAGCTCAAGTGAAGCCCTCGAATGTGTTAAAAGTCTGGAAAACTTTATATGGGGAAGAATCATCACCTAAAACCAAAACCCCCCAAGTTTAAAACAGGAGATAAAGTGCGCATCGTAAAGCTAAACGCACTTTTGAAAAAGGATATTTACCGAACTGGACCACGGAAATATTTACCATTGCTCAACGAGTCCCCGGTCGGTATCCTTACGTGTATCGAGTACAAGATTATAACCAAGAGAATAGAAGGGACTTTTTACGAAAAGAATTACAACAGATCATTAAAAAAGACGACGTGTACGAAGTGGAGGAAATCTTGGGGTATAAAAAGCGACGAGTCGGGAAGAAAATCATTCAAGAAGTCAAAGTCCGGTGGAAAGGATATCCCCCTAGTTTCGATTCATGGATTCCCCAAACGGATCTCATCAAATAACACCTCATTGGAAATGTTGTGGAGAGAATATCCTCGAGAAGAAATTGTGTATTTTGCACAATTATTCATTTGTATTTCCCTCATCATCACCAGTGTGGTCATGTTAGCTTTACACGATTCTAATAGAGAATATTGGATGGTCTGTGTGAGTTCTTCGGTCGGTTACATCATGCCTAGTCCTACCATGATACATCATACCCCTAGGGTCAAGAAGACAATTCACCAGTAATCCCGGAATCTAAAAATACGATACATCCCTATAAAAAGGAGACACCATAACCCAAGAGGATCATTTCTGATCTGAGTGAGGGACAGAGCACACATCATGGATTTTTTAAGCTCAGAGTATCGTTGGAAAATAGTAGAAACCTGAAGGGACTAGTCAAGAAGGAGAATGGATGAAAAACAAAGAGACATGTCTGGAGAACTTTCTTTTGATCAGAATCCAGGACAACGATTGTCGATGAAATTGTACCTGTATACAAGAAATTCAAGTTACCGGACCGCCAAAGAAGCGATCAGATGCTCTTAATAGGACCCAGATCACCTAGAATGTGGAATTTAAATGGAAAGTCAATTACGTCTTGGCTCACCAACACAGTACAGAAGCTTGGATACAAGGGAAATGGGATGCAAGAAAAAGCTGGAGATTGTATAAAGAGCTTATGGCAAGAAAGTAATCATAAAAGGATACGATATAATGGACTGTGCTTGTGAAACAGAATATTTGTGCATGAGAGACCTTTTCCGTGCAAAAGAACTGAAGAAAAGTTTTGAATGTTGCTCTAATGATGTTCTTGTTCTTGTTATTGTTCTTGTTATGAATCAATAAAATAAAAAGAAAAAAACCAAAAATTCTAGTGTTGTATTTTCCTATCTTAGTATGTATATTAAAAAAATAATGATGCAATAAGATATATAAAGATGATGCAACAAGTATCAAAAAGATGATGCAATAGATCTAAAAAGATGATGCAATAGATATATAAAGATGATGCAATAGATCTAAAAGATGATGCAACAGTAAAGGTATATAAAGCGGAGCTGGGAGTACCCTGCACTCATTATTTAGCCATCATGTCTTTTGTGTGGAGAATGATGTACTTGTTCGAGGTAGAAAAATATGTTTGTCATTACTGTGATCAGAGCACCAGGAATTATAAAGATTTCACAGTATATAACCCCTGTCCGGGATGGCGTTGGAAAGTCTATAGGATTTGCGAGCATTGTGAAATGCCATTTCCACACTGGTTTGAGGATGATGAGCCTTCTTTAGAGACTTGTGGTTGTAGTTGGTGCCTGAAATATTTCATCTGGAAGAAAGGAATTGAGAACATGCCGCCTCCCGATGGGTGAAAATGACCAGGAACAAGACCTTGAAAGAATGTATGATGTGCTGCCAGGAAAAGACTCGAGGAAAATGGAAATGCGGACAATGCCGGCAATATCAGTGTTGTTAAAAGTGTGTGAAGAAACTCTTTGAGGACTTCCTACGAAATCCCCCTTATGCCGATATGAAGGACAATAAAAATCATTTTTTGTATTTTTTAAGACTATTTGAATAAAAATTTGTGTTTAAAATTTGTTTGTTGTTTTGTTTCTTTGTTGTTTTACAAATAAAATATAATTTAAAAAATAAAAATTTTAAAAAATAAAATAAAAATAGATGAAAGGTTTTTTTATGTCAGAGGTATATCAGAAAAACACTTATTCATTTTAAAAAAGAAAAGGCCTTGAACAGGTGAGGCATGTTGTTTCAAAGATGCAGTATCGTTGGGGTATTGTGAGAGTCCATAAGTAAGGTGTATCTATATGCAAGGAGGAGTAGATCAAGAACCAAAATAGGAGCCATGATGAACTCTTTGAAAATCATCCAGGCTATTGCTTGGAGAAGTGTGGTGAAAAAAAGAGTGAAATCCCCTATCCTCCAACAGGATCTAGAGTGAGGGTGAAAATCAACCAACATTATCAGCAATTCAAATGAGTCACTTGTTCTCAAAGGAATCGTCTGACACCATCGACACCATTCAGAATGAAAGTTCATGGTACTCGGACATTGGAGATTGTCTGAAATATTATGCAAGATGGAGAAAAAAGGACTGATGTTCCACCTCATTATTGTCCTACAGAGTAGGTGTATTGTGGTTAGCTGCCGATTAAAGACTCGGTGGAAAAGAAAGGACATTTGTTGACTCGAGTGATTAAGACCAACATCAGAAGACGAAGAAGAAGAAATAGATGTGTAAATTTTTTTGAATGCAATTGTTTTGAATTTTAAAAAAACTGTTGCTATAAATACAAAGGTCTTAGAAGTTCTCAGCTACGTCTTAAATTGAACATGGGCGAGAGCAGTGGGTTTTACATGACTTTACCCAGTGATGGGTCTATCACCTATTTTATTAGCAATATGACCGCTCAATTTAAAACCTTATTACCACAATCCCTGCAGATTAACCGACGGAGAATGGGAAGTGGCTTTAACAGAAATGAGATTATCCCAATTCATTGAAAAACATTACAGAAAAGGAGGCTATTTTAGATCCCTGGTTCTTCAGTCTTATGCTCTTCGCCATATCAGAAAACGCCAATGTTTATGGCAGATTTTAAAATGAAAACCTTTAAACCATAATTAGTTCAATGTCCTGTACTACTCAATTCAGCCATTTACTAAACGGCCTGCACTCCATACGAACTACAATAGCAAGATGGAAATTAGACAAATTCACTTCAGGAAGCCGGGCCTTGCACTCACCCCAAGGCTTTGAGGCAAAAAGAGGGCAATAGAGTCTACCAAGCTACGAGAGATGATTCGAAAAAAATATGGAAAACCCTTGGTGATGGAAATGAAGAAAAATCTATGAAATTAGTATTTACAAGACCTGTGATTGAGTGATGCTGAAATAAATGAAAAAATGCTTACTCCCTTATGCATTCGTTTCCCCGCATGCCTAGCTTATAGCTAGGCATGGACAGTCAGAGTGTTTCTTTCAGAACAATACAGAAAACATGACCAAATCGATAGACGTTCGTTACTTGGGAAACAGTACTGTGGATTTATATGAAAATCTGAAAATGCATCTATGTCTCTGTGACTTTGATTCAACCCAGACGGTAGGCTCCAATGCCACTGAAACTCTAGAGTGGTGTTGTACATTTGATTTGGAGGATTCAAAACAAGCCAAATGGGAACTAATCAAGCGATATTTGAAACTAAGTAAAAAACGTTGGATACCATTGAGACTATGCGCATCATGACTCCTTTAGGGACTCCCATGCCCTTTTGTAAGTGGTAAATCAGTGGTAAAACTGCATTCAGAAAAGTCTACTGAGATGAATGTACCGTTATTGTGTCCATCTTATTGGGTATAATGTGTTGTCTGGTCTGCTGTCTGTATTGTATTCAGCCCTAAAAAAGGGTATAAAAGGAAGATCCGAGGATATAAAGGTAGATTGAACAAGCGACATGAACCATGCAGTATCATCCAGATTACTGAGACAAAGAGGACACAGTTGGACTTATCCATAAAGAGTTATTCCTCAAAAAGGCGGAGCGGTCCAAGTTATATCATCTCTTGGATTGGTGGGAGCCTTCCCTTGGATAATCTATCGGGAACTCCTATTAGGATTACTCAATTGGGGTAGGCTTTAACTCACATGAAACCTCAAAAGGAAATTTATTAAACTTCCTCTCGGCAGCAGTCCTGAGCATACCCTACCGGGCATAGGCTCAGGTTTGACTCTGGAAAGAAGCAACCAAGTTAGCCATGGGGCCACAAAAAGGTCGAGGATTTGTCAAAGATTTATTCAAACATGGGAAACAACAAGCCATCATGGCCGGAGTGAAGATAGGCAGAGATGTGGTGGGAAAAAGAAAAAACATCAGAAATGCTCTTTTAACCCACGGACTCAATGCGGCCAAAAAGGTCTATTTGCTTTCAATCGAGGAGTCTCTTTACCCTTTAGAAAGAAAAAGAAGAAAAAAGGACAAACAGGTCAAGGAAGAAGAAAAAGAAGAAAGCAGACAGGGAGAGGAAGAATCCTATTCCTTGGAGGGGGTCCTCATAGAGAAAAAGGAAAAAAGCAGGAGGAATTCCTAAAAGAAAACGTAGATTTGCAATATATGACTAGAGAGAGTGAATAGGACAGTCCAGGGAACAAAGGGCTCATTTGTGAAAACTGAATCCTGATCGACACCAGTCATCTTACAGCCCAATTCCTGTCCGTGTGCGATAACAATTTTGTCGATCTAAGTCCCTCCGACTAATATTGCTTTAGAAGACTCGAAATGGGAAGAGAGATTTACCCCATTTCCAGTACTCTGCAAATTGCCACACCGCTCCCCATCGAATTTGAAATCAAAGGACAAGGAGATCACTATCTGGATTTATCTCAAACTTATGTTCAAATGGTATGTAAATTTACCAAAGACGATGGAAGTAATCTGACTGGGGCAAACGGCACTTCCAGTCCGTGAATAATATCTTACATTCCACTGTTACGGAAATCGATGTCAGTCTGAATGGAAAAATGCATGACTACCGAGACAGATCCTATCCTTACAAAGCTTCTCTGGAGAAATTATTGTCTTGCCCCAGCCCCCAGAACTTTTAAAGACAGACGAGGGCCTGTAGTCTGTGGGAAAAAGATACAGCAGGACACATGGACGAAGTGGGGTTGACGACCTTGAGGTGTCACTGCAAATGAACCTTTAATGTAACCCCGGGTCAAGATGGTGCGGCTGACACGGTGACCATTAACCAACCCATCCTCTCACAGCGTTACCGGCCAATTCTAAAAACAAAAAGATGCAAAAAGAAACCAAGCTATTGCTAACAGTAAGAAAATCAGTTTGCTGGATACTTACATTTGGATTTGTTTCAACAAGATGGATTTCTACCTAATGGAGTGGACATAATTGCGATTTAATCGAGCTGACCTTTCTTTCTAGTGATAATAGAAGGAAAGCACAGGAAAAGTGAAAATATTGAGTATGATCTGTGGGTCAGAGAGTCAAAGCCCCAAGGCGGTCATGATGAATACCATTAATCAGAGTTTGAATCCACAGAGCCAAATATCCCTTGAGAAGAGTGGAAGTGAAAACCTTTACCATTCCCATAGGAACCAGTCTAAGATAACAGATAATCTGTTCAAGGTCAGATGCCTAAACGTCTCATTAGGTCACCTGAGATAAACTCAGGTGACCTATCCGTTTTCAGTCTGTGGTCGTTCATCATGCATCGTGCGTCGTGCGTTAACATTTGAACATTTTCAGCTTCTTCTCTGAAACCACTGAACCAATTTCAACCAATTTTTGCATATAGCATCTATGGGTGAAGGGGAACAAAATTTGTGAATTTCATGATCCCTCCCCCTGGGGCCTGAGGAGGGGTGGGGCCAGAACCACTAAAATTAATGCAATCTTCAAAAATCTTCTTCTTTACTCCTGGACATCAAGCAAAACTGTGGGATGATTGTAATCAGCAATGAGTCCTTACCAAAATTGTGAAATTCATGGCCCTGGGGTCAGGGGTTCTAGTGCTAGGGCGGGGCAAAAAAAAAGGGTAGTGAAAATGCATTTTTTTTTGAAAATCTTTTTCTCTGCTCCGGGGATTAAATAAACCAACTAAGTCATGTTTGATGAGCAGGTCCTCTACCAAAAATTGTGAATTTTATGAACCCGGGTAGGTGTTTGGTGTTAGGGCGGGGCTCTTTTGGGTTATATAGTGAAAATCATGAAATCTTTGAAAATCTTCTTCTCTGCTCCTGGGTATTAAATAAACTAACTAAGAAATAGTTATGATGAGCAAGGGTCTACCAAAATTGTGAATTTTATGGCCCCAGGGTAGGGGTTCTTGTTTTAGGGTGGGGCTTAATATTATATAGTGAAATGCATGAATTCTTTGAACATCTTATCCTTTGCTCCTGGTTAAAGCAATGATTAATTCATTTGAAGGCCAGGATTTTTTCTATATTCAGTTTTACAAACCCTCCGCTCAAGATTTTGAATTTTCAGAGAAAAAAATAAAAATTTTTTTCTTTCCGATGTAAATTTGAGGGGGATGAGATTCAAATTTACGAATCGCACTTCCGGTTTTCTGAAACAGCGGGTAAAAAAAGCTAGACTAGATAGCTTGGTTTAGTGTAAAATTCATCAAAAGGGTACCATTCAAAACTTTTCCCCCCGTTCAAAGGACAAATAAAATGCTACACTTTGTTGCACAATGACATGCTGGTGATAATTATGTTTTTGTTTCAAAAGTAACTGAAATTTTTTTTTTTTCCCCCCCCCATTTTTTAAACTCCCGTGGTGCTATTGCATATTGCCAGGGACATTTTTGGTTTGTTATAGCTTAAGTCTAAGCATCATTCTTCAGAAAAGGGTTGCTTATGCATCAGATATAATGAATAAAACTATGGGAAATTGAAGTCCATTTGAGGAAAAAATAATAACCTGAAGAAATTTAAAAAAAAATCAATATTAAAAAGGGAAGAATATACAAATATATACAGGCTTGTATTCTTTTTTAGCCAAAAAATTTTTTTCACTTAATTGAAAAAAAGTTGACTCTACTTCCCAATACTCCCCTGTTTTTTGATAGGAATTATAATTTTGGCATCAAGTAAATTTTAGAACAATTCTACCCTTTACCTAACACATATTAAAAAATGAAGATATATTAAAGACTTTTAAAGAATTGATTTTTTAAAATTACTTTAATAATATCACAAAATTTATATAACTGGCCCAAACTGGCAGATGATGAAATAAGCAATTAAATTTTACTTTTCCCATTTGTAAGCATTATGTGTCCAGTGGTAAGGAGCCTATTGGAAAGCATAAAAAAGAATGTAGAAATGTTAATAATTGATTTATCAAAAAAAAAAAATTTTATTTCCTTCTCCTTCGGAACATTTTTATTCTATGTTATAACTAAACCTAAACATAATCAAAATACTCAGAAGTACAGAGAGCCGGGCTCATTTACAGAGTAGAATGGATTTCTTACATGAATCACTTTTATATTCTGATGAAAAAAATATTTTAAAACTATCAATATAAAAGATAAGACACTGACAGTAAGTTTTTCAATCCTAATACCACGGGCCGATTTTGTCAGAATCAGAATTAATCGGACCGAGCTGAATGTAAACAAACAACCAGTTGTTTTCCCCCTCCTCCTTTTTCGTATGTGTGAGAAATCGGTAACATGATTATCAAAAATCCTTACGCTAAAACTATGTTCTTTGACTTTGAAGTTTTCAAAGCATTCTACTAATGTTTATTTTTTAATAAAACTTGTTTTATTTTTGTTGTTTTATTTAGCTTTGTATTTTCAAAAGCAGTTGGAGTAAAAACTTTTTTTCACGTAACTTTAAAATGGCACTATGGGGTCAACTTGCCTTGAACAGGATCCATAAGCCAGTAATTGCTTTTGAGAAATAAGCCCGGAAAAACAATGCTGGCTTTATAATGAAAAAGGGGCCTTTTTCAAAATGATAATTTCAAGGCTGCTGGGTCAGGGGTACCAGGGGGGGTATTTTGCTAAAAATAAATTAATGCTTTGAAATTCCCCTTTGATAAGCAATGGTCCCTCTTTCAAAATTTGTAAATTTATGGTTTTTGGCTTAAAACACGAACCAAATACAATCGCTGGAAAGTTGTTACATGATACTCAGGTGACCATAAGGCCCTCCCTTTTGTTTTAGGTTTTGTGGAGAATGGGCTTTCAACGGAGATAAAAAAAAAATCCTTTCATTTCCAAAACTTTGGGATCAAGAAATTAGATGTCAGTATCAACGGAGAGACCATGAGTCTGTTGTTTTGACCTAATTTAACACATTTATATTGAGATCCTATCTCAGTTGTATCAAGCTCTGGGGAAATTAGGAGAAGATTGGGCTCCCCACATCACCCTAGAAGAGTATAAAAGCGGCTACACTCTATGGGGCTGGGTTTACAAAAATCAAGAAGCGCAATCGGATAAATTCCCATCATAGAAACAGGAAATTAGAGTAGAAGTGCGTTTTCCCAACAATACGGTTAACACCATCAATTGTGTGGTGTATGCAGAATTGATAAATTATTGGAAATTAAAAAAAGAGAGAAGTAGCATTATTCTAAAAAATGGATACGGGACAATTGAAGAAAATTTATCCAAAAATTTAAAGTTTTTTGGAGGCGTGTATCCTGTAGATTTATTACCGGATCAATTAAGACCTGGAGAAAAAGCTGTGGTGGTAATACGGATTCAAAATCGACCTGGAGAACATTGGGTGTGTTATATGTGAGCAAACCCCTGGTGGAATATTTCGATTCTTATGGATTTCCTCCCTTACAAAAAGAAATTCAAGATTTTATCCAGCGTATGCTCAAAAATGGATTTTAATCCGTATTGCTATCAAGACTATGTGTGTGGACAATATTGCTGTATTTTTTACATCAAAGAAAAGAAAAAAAGAAAACCGACGAGTGGCTATTCCCCTTTACAGTACGGCTTTACAAAGGGGCAGATCTAGCGAATTGGTTTAAAAACACTTATCATAAATTACCACGGGTCATGGACAAAAATGTCAATGTTTTTATCAAAATGTATTGTAAATGAGTTTTTGTTGTTTGTTGGTTGTTTGT
>NW_026925870.1:0-10565 GCF_032062105.1 Saccostrea cuccullata
AATATCAATTCCAATTGAATAATACTGCAAATAATTAGGAAAAAATAAGGAATAATTCAATTCATAGGGTTAAAAAATAGTTATTGTTAAATATTATGAAGATGGAGGATTGAAAATATAAAACCTTGTTTTTTATATCTTCTATGAAATTATTTTCGATAAAACAGCTCGTATTTACAAATTGGGGTAAAGAACATCTCATCTAAAATTTTAACTTGGACATATCATAAACCTCAAACGAAATTTAGGTCTATGGACAAATTTATAAACTGTGGAATTTATTACGTCACAACTTTTCGGAAAATGTTGAAAAATAAATTTTGGATAGACGTTTTGAAATCCTGGATAACATTACATTTATGAGATAACGTCTGAGATTGCCTCACCTTTGTTTCATAACCCAATGCCTCATATAAATGGGGATCGTTTTTAAGCTCACCTGAGCCGAAGGCTCAAGTGAGCTTTCTGATTACATTTTGTCCGTCGTCCGTCCGTCTAACTGTCTGTTTGTCCGTGTTTACGAGAGTGCATTTATTGGGTATTTTTCATGCCAAGATTGTACTTATTGGGTACTTTTTGCTTATTGGGTATACCCAATAAGAAGTGTCGCTGAATATGCTTGAAACACCCTAATTGGGTATTTGCAGGTTAGTACCCAACAAAACTTGGACACGACGATTTGTCCAAAAAAGTGTCCAAAAAAGTTGCTTTCACGGACGCACCGTGTTTTGTGTTTCACTTTTACATTCGGAACTCTAAATTCTCGAGAGTTCCGAAAATCAACTTCCGTTGATCCTGATCATAACAACGTTTGTTTTCATGGAAAAAAATATGGCGACTAAGAAACACTTAATGTCAACAAGATTGTCTGATTGACAAGAGAAAAGGTAAGTTTATTCGATTAATATTTATCTATTGCTGGGTTCTTGTTTAAGAAAATTGATTTCAATGTAATTTTGAAAACAATTGTGCACAAAATTAAAATAGATATATCGGAACAATTAATCCTAAGTTGCACTTGTATGTATTCTGAATTTTCTCTGTCTTTTTAACTCCCTTGAGGGCGAGAAGTATTTAGTAAATAATCGTTTATTGTTAGATAATCTTTAATAAATCGAAAGTGTTAATTATTGAATTTTATATCATAACCAACTAAGTATGTTCTGACAATGTATATTGGAAAGGGAAATGAAAATTTTAACAATCGTGTGTTGACTCATAAATCAGCTGTAAATTATCGGTTCATGTAGACAGTATTACAATCGCAAAGTGAGCTGAGATGATGATAAAAACGTTCAGTAAAAACAGTGCCTTTTTCTGTCTTTGATTTTGAGTGTCTGCTTTATTTTGATTTTTTTGAGTTGGCTCGCGTAGCGAGCTACTCCCTGTCGACATAGCCGTTTCAGAGCTGTAAAATTTATCACGCATTCATCAAGGTGATCCATATGCCAGATATAATAGTTCTAGCAAAAAATGCTTTGGTTTGAGTGATTGTATAAACTTAAGAGGTGAAAACTGTATAAAATTTCATACTGTAACATTATTTATGCCTTCATGCTTTTAAAGAAAATTTTGATTAAATACCTGTACGATGTACAATTACTGCGTATGAATATATGTTCAAGCATGTTAGGTGGATCTAATCTTCCCATCTGAAGTTTATTTATAATTGACCTAGAATACTCCCTAACACAAACACCTGCTGCTTGCATTAGCTGCAGCTAGTTGTTGTTGAAAATCTATATTTAGAATCCAGATTTGCTGTGGGAATCTTTAACCTAATTGCTCCATAACACTGACCACTTCAGCTAATGTGCTTAAATTCATTATAGAATCCAGTCAAAATAATATAGGAGCCCATTTGTGCCAACCTGTATATATAAAGGAAAAGCAATATACACTTTATTTATGAACCGAACATGGATCAGACATATAATATTCAATCTCTTAAGATGCAAAATAAACTGAATATATTAAGGTATGGTGCCCAGATGTATGAAAAAGCTCAATTGACTCTAGCGAGTCAACTCGCAGGCCCTTCAGGCCTTTGATTTATTATTGTTTTTGGCATTTGTTTTAATTGATTTAAAACAATGCTGAAATTGATATAGGGCTACTATAACTATTTCACAGGATGGGTGTGTAATTAGAATCGCGCTACATTTATGTGAATTGATATATTTAATGCTTACTTGTGATTTTAGGATAACTGGAGATAATGATTCCTTTTTTCCATTGATATTTCATAAATATTTTCCTAAGTATTATGTTACAATAAATTGGTTTTAAATTAGATTTTTTTTATAAAAGTACTCAATAATTGCAATGGAAATTAAAACCATAATCATGTTCATTGAGGATTTTCAATATGTAACAGGTCAAACAGGAACTTCAATTGTGAACATTGCAGAGAACACACTCATCAGAAGATGACCCTCAGAAATAGGACAATTGTAAGTAATCAGTAAAATGATCAGGAATACTTCATGACTACCATAAGATTTGAGACATTTTCGCTTCTTAAATTAGAAGAAATAGAGGGAAAAACTAGTACATACTACATAACTACTAGGCAACCAACCTTTAACGGCAGGAAAGCTTTTGGTATGTGCAATACAGCAACATTTAAACCTCTTAAGTATTCATGTTGAGTTTGAGAAAGTACCTTAGTATTTTTTCTAGTGTTTGCCAACATTTTCATGTACACTGTTTGCTTGTTTGTAGTATCATTTTATTTTATATTCTTCTGACGCCCTTTACCTTTGCCAGTTTTGAATCATTTGTTTTAAGGGCGTCTGAGGGTTGGTTCCAGAACTTAACGAGGCTAGGGGGTGGCAGCCATTTTTAGACTAATTCAATCTCCTTTAAAAGGAGAGCTCCATATAAAGTTATACAAAATGATAAAATTTTAACACTAAAATATACGAAATTTTTCTTTGCCAAATGATAGTTGACAGCTAAATATACCATATCTTGAAAAATAAGTTAAATCTGGTGGTTAATTTAAGATTAAATTTTTGACCCGCCAGCCTCCTTAATTAATGGTAAACTAAAAACCGGGGTACTATTTGGTTATAGGTTATGTTAATACGTGTATAACATTTTGTTCTGATAGAGGTGGCATACAGGAAAAGAAACAATACAAACTCTTTTCCCCCTAATGCATTACATCCTTTACCTCCTGATGCCACCATATGATGCTATGCCCCATTTCCCTGTTGACGACTTTTGATGCATACACACAACAACCCTAAAAAGCTTTGTGATTTCCCCTGTTTCTAAAAAAAATTCAGCTCTAAATAATAGCCAATCATGTGTATTACACATTAGGTAATGTTACTATAATTAGTAAAGTAACAGCTTGGTGTGAATTCACGTGAGATTTACCTGTGTGAAAACAATGGCGCCCAGTCTGTTTACAAGAATAATTTGGGCCTTGTCACAGGCAAAATTCAGCCTTAATATTGCATTTTATGTAACAAACCTTTGGTTGTATTATAATTCACAATGTTTTTACATCAATTCTAAAGTTGAATTTTAGGAAAATAAATTTTACAATGAAAACTAGAAGGAAAAACTTCATAAAATTTTTACCAATAACAACAATGACGGCCTTAGATTTCCCATGTGTTTTATGAGTACTAAATACTCCACTTTCAGCATTTTTTCATCAGGGCATTGATTAAGATAAATAATAATTTATTTCCCCCCAAGAGACTTTTGCAAGAAATGTTTAACTAAATATATAAAATATTTATAAACAACATGTCTGCATGAACATGATTGTGAAGTTTGGTTGGCTCAAGACTAAGATAATAACCTATCATTATTAAACTATCTTAATTAATTATAATTAAAAAAATAATGAGCACTTTAAATGGTTTGGTATTAAATGTTAAATTTACTGGTATGTTTTATAGAAAATTTCTCTCATAGTGAGGATAATATGAAGATTAGTTGTGAAAATATCATGTTACCTGGTTTCACCTTTATATTGTTAATTGTAGATTCATTATTCTAAAAAATTATATAACAATGTGAAAGTTCAATCCATTCCCCAAACATAGATATATAATATATGACACTTTGATGATGTTTAGGTGCTTAATATTAGCATGTTCTAAAAGTAATGGTCAATCATTTCAAGTCAGTCAAAATGGCTTCAGGGGGCAGCCAGATAAACACTCTTGGGAAATTGAAAGTGCGTCAAATGGTGGCAACAGGGGGAAAAGAGCTAGATATCACTTCAAAGGAATAAAATAGCTTCATCTTGTAGGTGTATTTTATTTACTACTTCACTACTTCATGTCTGATATGGTGTAAGTTATTCATATCTGTTTGAATGTAATTTTTCATATTTTCAACTTCTATCCAGCTAAGTCAATTTTAATTAAATTCTGTGCAAAGCATACCCCAGGAAGGGGGGATGGAGTGTCAAGTGTGTCTCTGTCCCTGTCAATATAATTTCAAAGCAGTAAGTAAGGTTTGGGTCAATTTTAAATTCTCTTTAGCAGGGTTAAGTGTAGAGATGATTTTGAAGATTATGGACCCCAAATGTACTGATAGTGTTACATAAGTCTAAAATTTGCAAAAAATAGTTGTAAAATCTTTTTAAAATCTCCTTCTTATCAATCAGAAACTAACAAACTGTCTAATTAATATGCAACGTCGTTTTGTGTGTTGAATGATGATTCCATTTTGATAAAATTATGGCAGATGGGGGTAGGATGAAGATGCAGTTAGACATAGAAGAAACAAAAAAGAGTTGATGGAATTTAGTTTTTCTTCCATATTATTTATCAATACATATTTCTGAATAAGAAATATACTTTTACTTCTTGGTTGGGTTTGATCAACATAAAGGTTGATCTTACTGTAGTCAAGAAAAACATGTTTTATACTGCAAAGAAATGCCTTTATCTAATTGCAGAATGAATAAAAAGGACATAGGCAGATTTGAAGGAGATGCATGAAATAAGGAATATTTCAAAAATTGTCTGAGCATAACCACTACTACTGGGTAAACATATGGCAATATAAAAGAGCAGAGTCAATGGAGGTATCATACGGTATAGGCCATGAGAGACCCTGAAGAAGAGAGTATGGAAGAGAAAGAAAAATAAAACCTTTTGGACATTTATTGAAATATAGGATCAAAGCCTTACATGTAAAATTTGGGCATGTAATGACTTTTGTCTTGCTCGAAGACTTATAACAGTGATGATTTGATTTAATATTTTTATCCCGATTTTTCGAATAGATTTGGACAAAATGCATCAATTATTTTAAAGTTTTGATATTAAAATTCATTCATTGTACTTGTAACTGAGTTTTCTGGTGCGACACTGTTTAATCGGCTTCAAAACTAAGTTTGTGATTTCCAAACCAGATTAATGAGATTCATGTAATATCTTTTAACATCGGTGACTATTAAATCCATTCTTTTACATCTCAGAAGTATTTTTATTAGTACAGGGAAAATATGCATTGTACATGTATCTGTAATAAACAGGATTATAGAAATTTTCCATATAATTCAACACAATCTTAGCAACTGAAGGCAAATATTTTATCAAGGGTGTGATCTATTTATCAATATGGTTTTCAGCATTTTGCTCTACCTGTAATTACTTGCTCCAAGTTCCAATATTAAAATTTAAATTTTGCAAACATGGTTATAAAATTCTTTCAAAGCCAAATACTTTAAGCACAAAATGCTTATATATTTCCTATCATTTGTAAAGTGTACACTGAATGAGATGTGGAATGTTAGAATTAAAGTATTAAATATGTTTTGGACTTATGTATGCTTATGCAGATAAATTTGAATTCAACTAGGAAAGGTAAATGTCATACTTATTGGGTTTGCAATCTAATCCAAGAGTATAAATATATAGACAAATTTGACAATTTTAATGAAGGGTATAAGTAACCCAAGAAGAATTGGACTAGTAAACATTACGTGTTGGGTTTTATTCTAATGTTGGGATGTAATATCCAAGAGAAGTTGAACAAATGTCCAATACCTATTGGGTTTTCTTTCTTATGAAAAATATTTTGAGTAACCCAAGAAGAATGTCCAATACCTTTTAATTTATATACTATTGAAGGGATGAAGATATCCAAGAAGAATTGGACAGGTGTCCATTACATGTTGGGTAGTATTCTTATGAAGAGATTCTCAAGAAACCCGAGAATAAGACAAGTGTCCATTGCCTGTTGGGTGGGATGCAGATATCCAATAGGAGTTGGACGGATGTCCATTATCTGTTGGGTGGTATTCTGATGAAACAATTCAAGAAACCCAAGAAGAACTGGACAAGTGTCCATTACCTGTTGGGTGAGATGTAGATATCCAAGAGGAGTTGGACAGGTGTCTATTACCTGTTGGGTTGTATTTTGATGATGCAATTCAAGAAACCAAAGAATTAGACAAGTGTCCATTGCTTGTTGGGTGGGATGTAGATATCCAAGAGGAGTTGGACAGATGTCCATTACCTGTTGGGTGGTATTCTGATGAAACAATTCAAGAAACCCAAGAAGAATTGGACAAGTGTTCATTGCCTGTAGGGTGGTATTCTGATGAAACAATTCAAGAAACCCAAGAAGAATTGGACAAGTGTCCATTACCTGTTGGGTGTGATGTAGATATCCAAGAGGAGTTGGACAGGTGTCCATTACCTTTTGGGTTTTATTTTGATGAGGAGATTCAGGAAACGCAAAAGGAATTGGACAAGTATCCATTTCCTGTTGGGTGGGATGTAGATATCCAAGAGGAGTTGGACTGATGTCCATTACCTGTTTGGTGGTTTTCTGATGAAACAATTCAAGGAACCCAAGAAGAATTGGACAAGTGTCCATTACCTGTTGGGTGGTATATAGATATCCAAGAGGAGTTGGACAGGTGTCCATTACATTTTGGGTTTTATTTTGATGAGGAGATTCAGGAAACGCAAAAGGAATTGGACAAGTATCCATTTCCTGTTGGGTGGGATGTAGATATCCAAGAGGAGTTGGACTGATGTCCATTACCTGTTTGGTGGTTTTCTGATGAAACAATTCAAGAAACCCAAGAGAATTGGACAAGTGTCCATTACCTGTTGGGTGGTATATAGATATCCAAGAGAAGTTGGACAAGTGTCGATTACCTGTTTGGTGGTTTTCTGATGAAACAATTCAAGGAACCCAAGAAGAATTGGACAAGTGTCCATTACCTGTTGGGTGGTATATAGATATCCAAGAGGAGTTGGACAGGTGTCCATTACCTTTTGGGTTTTATTTTGATGAGGAGATTCAGGAAACGCAAAAGGAATTGGACAAGTATCCATTTCCTGTTGGGTGGGATGTAGATATCCAAGAGGAGTTGGACTGATGTCCATTACCTGTTTGGTGGTTTTCTGATGAAACAATTCAAGAAACCCAAGAAGAATTGGACAAGTGTCCATTACCTGTTGGGTGGTATATAGATATCCAAGAGAAGTTGGACAAGTGTCCATTACCTGTTGTATATTTGGTGATTCAATTCAAAAAACCCAAGAATTAGATAAGTGTCCATAGCCTATTGGGTGGGATGTAGATATCCAAGAGGAGTTGGAGATAATGTCATTACCTGTTGGGTGGTATTCTGATGAAAGAATTCAACAAACCCAAGAAGAATTGGACAAGTGTCCATTACCTGTTGGGTGGTATGTAGATATCCAAGGGGAGTTGGACAGGTGTCCATTACCTGTTTGGTTGTATTTTGATGAGGAGATTCAAGAATGTTCAATTGTTCTTGGGTAAGTTTAATCCCCTTGTCAAAATACAACCCAACAGGTATTGGACACCTGTCCAATGCCTGTTGGATACCTTCATTCTGCCTCATATGTTATTGGCATTTGCTTATTATTAATTGGTCATGACTCAAAAATGTTTTCCTTAAATACCTATTTTTGTTATTTAAGAAAGGTTGAACAGAGTCTGAGATATGTTGAGTTGTTTTTGCACAATTAAGTTCTTTTTTTTTGCACTTAGGTATTCATCTATTTTAATATTTGATATTTTGAAATGTATACAGGTGTATATCCATATTGCTAAGAACAAATTACTTAGGTGTTACAATAAAAGAGCTATATCACATAAATTGACAAAAATATGGGTTCAAAACAAAAGGTTTTCAGTCTTGTCTGAATTTACCAGCAAATATTAAATATATAAAAAATTTGGAATGAATAAAAAAACAATAAGAAAAAACCCAATAAAATACGGACACACTAATAATTACTATCCAATAAGATTTGAACAGTAACTACCCAAATAATGCTCTCTCGTGTGTACACTTTTTGTATCCAATAAGCAGTATCCAATAGGACTTGGACTTGATGTACCCAATATATAACCAAATGTGTGTCCGTCGTCTCGTCCGTACTTCTGTCCGTCTGTAAACTTTTCACATTTTCGACTTCTTCTAAAGAACCACTGGGCTAATTTTGATTAAACTTGGTACAGAGATAAAGGGAAATTTAAATTGTTAAAATGAAAGGCCAAGTCCCCTCACAAAAGGAGATAATAAAGAAAAGACAAAAATAGATTATGGTCATTCAAAAATTTTCTTAAGAACCACTGGGCCAGAAAAGCTGAAACTTATATGGAGGCATCCTGGGGTAGTGTAGATTCTAATTTGTTCAAATCATGACCCCCGGGGGAAGGGCGGGGCCACAATGGAGAATCAAAATTTTACATTGAAATATATAGGAAAAACCTTTGAAAGTCTCCTTCTCAAGAACCATTCGGCCAGAAAAGCTGAATGTGGAAGCTTACCTGATATAGTGAAGATTCTAAATTGTTCAATTCATAGCCCCCCGGGGAAGGGCAGGGAAACAATTGGGAATCAAAGTTTTAAATAAAGAAAATATCTAGGAAAAATCTTTGAAAATCTTCTTCTCAAGAACCATTCGGCCAGAAAAGCTGAAACTAATGTAGGAGCACCTTAAAGTAGTGTAGATTCAAAATTGTTCAAATCATGACCCCGGGGGAAAGGCGGGGCCACAATGGGGAATCAAATTTTTACATAGAAATATATAGGAAATCTTCTCAATAACCACTGGACCAGAAAAGCTGAAATTTACGTGCACATGGAATGATCCTTGGGTAGTGTAGTTTTCAAAATGTCTAGATTATGATCATTGGGGTAGGGTGGGGATGCATTATGTATTACGAGGGGGAAATCTGGTATAAAACAGAATGGTCAAAGCTTCTCAGGTGAGGGATGTGGCCCATGGGCCTTATGAATAATAACCTCATGTTTGACAGCAACATAAGATGAGTTAATGATATTATTAATGAAGATGATTCTTTATCAAGTTTTGAATATTTTTTGTAATACTTATCCTATGATTAACATTATTTCTTCTTTTTTTAAAATATAGAGTTATAATTCATGCTACATGTATTAATTCTTGATAAAAAACTCCTGGCCGTGGCATAACTATCAAAAAGCTAGATACCCCATTAGGTATGAGAGATATTTACAAGGTGATGAAATGTCACAAATCCAAATGATTTTATGATATTCAATTAAAACTCTTCTGTGTCAACAGGTAAAGCAAAGTGGAGTTAGATTTTAAAGGTCGACACTGAAGGATGGAAAAACAATCCACTAAAATACGCTTCAGATTAACAAAAGACCGTAAAAACTCCTATGCTTTCAGTATAGAATTTTAAACAGAATTTTAGCATTTAATTTCTTTTTATTAGATTTTAACAAAAATGACTCTCAGTACTGTAATTTTTGTCACTCGGAAGAAGAACAAATAGAACACCCTTTTTATGGAAATGTGAATATATACACCTACTTCTTGAAGATAATACTGGACTAGTCATCATTATTACATGTGTACGAAGATATCTTTTTAAGGTTACATTGAAAATTATACTGATATTCAAAACACTATTGTTCGCTAAGATAATATGTTTACGCGTCGAGTTCTTGCTGTAACAAACTTTAAAGCTTTGTGCCACAATATCACAATAGAAGTTTTATTATGAAACACACGCATTTTCATCTAGGCGGCCTCTGTTTTTGGAGGATAAAATTTTTCTTAAAACAAAATAAGGGGTTGCCACCACCAATTTTATAACAAAGGGCAGCTAAACCAAACATATAAAAGCAACTCTTGCATTTCCAGTTTATGTACCGTACTCTGATTTTTCAACCCTTTCCTGCTTAAAAGGGACTTGGACACAGATTTGAAGTTAATATTTTCTCATTTTTTTTGTATAATATCACGAATTATATATTTTAATAGCATTTCACACAAAAATTAATTAAAAATCTTATTTCATTTAAAAGTTATTAAAACTTTAAATTTTTTGGCGGGTTTGATTGACACATCCTTGCATTTAAAAATTTTAACTTTATTCTTAATCCTTAGGAAAAGTAGCAATTTTGATGTGTTTTAATGAGAAATATTAAAACTTTTATCAAGAAAAATAGTTTTATTCAAGTAAAAATTTGAAACAAAACACCTTCCCAAAATCGTAATTCCAAACTAAAGAGTGTACAGAGTTTAGCAAATCAGCACATT
>NW_026925871.1:0-10467 GCF_032062105.1 Saccostrea cuccullata
TTTTTTAATATTTGTCATTGACCATAACGCTAGCAGATCCCGTAGTGCAAAAAAGGTGCAATTTACGGCGCAATATTTTTTGCGCTCTTTTGGGGAGAATTTCTCCACTTTTAAGCTTTTGTCAATCAACTACCTTTCGCCCCCTAATTCTAGACACATTCTGTAGCCAATATCATGAATATGTATAGTTTATCCACCTCTCAACCATTTATAGTTGTCTCTACAGGCAATAAACTCGCTGGATATGAATTTTTAGTAATCTAACAAATAATTTTAATCAAGCAGGTTCTCGCTTGTACAACGACTATAAAGGGTTGGGAGATGGATAAAAATATACAGATTATTTAAATAATGTGTCTAGAATTAGGGAGTGAAAGGTAGTTGCTTGAACGAGGCTGGAAAGTGGAGAAATTCTCCTCAAAAGAGCGCAAAAAATATTGCGCCGTAAATTGCGCCTTTTTGCACTACGGGATAATGTATAAAACCATAACGCTACAGATCTGCAGCTAATGATTATGATATAAAAAAAAACTTTACGAAACCTGGGAAAACCCATTTCGTTGACTTTTGGAGACTTTTTTGAATCGGTTTGTCCAAAACAAGACTTTATAATTTCTTCCCCATTCTAAGAGGCATCATCGTCTCCAGCCACGGTCCGAGTGAGCATATAGCTCTCTCTTACATGGGGGGATCGTACATTTTGGCCGTGGTTTGCGACGATGAAGAGGCGTTTGTCAGTATGTTTTCTGTAGGATCCAATGCTATTTATTTGTAACTTCCTCTTAGAAATACTGTATATACACTACTGGAAATTCCATGCAGAAAGGGGGGGGGGATCATCATTTCGCCGCCGCCCTCGTGGAACCAAAAACCGTAGACCTACCGGCACTCTTTCATGATTATGCAACTTTTTTGAAATTGTTTTTGCACACATTACAATGAAAACTAAGCTAATATTATGGTGTATCCCTAGTCTCCAGAAAAATATCTGATTATTGTTTTTCTTGTTTAGATTTTCTGTAAGGCTATACCCACGTGGAACCCCAGTCCTACATTGACCTAAATCCCATGAAATAAATAACAGTCTCTAGCTGTCCCTGCAATAAAGAATTATAAATTTATATAATTCGCTTTCATTTAGAAATTATCTATATGTATGTCTAAGTCTTCTTTCGATGACAAAAATATGATTATCATACAGATTTCTTGACATTTTTCAGGTTCGGTAGTTTTCGTGAATTTCCGACTTCCGAGTTTACTGGCCACACTTCATGTTTTTCACGCACGAGCGCTTTTGCACACAGTCCTGTAAAAATAACTTAAACAAGAGGGTACGGGGAATGTTCGATTCAATACGCTGGGATTGAGTCTCTTGGATTTGTTATGTCCACGTGAAGATGCACATGTAAGGAGCCGCTCGTTCACCGCGGTCAACAGAAATTCAGGTAGAGACAAGTGAGTATTGTACAATATATATATTATACGTACAGTCCTTTTAAAAATAGCTTCAAATACAGGGTACACCGGAATGTTCGATTCAGAATGCTGGAGAGCTTTGAGTCGTTTTTTTTATTGTCCATACTAGGAATTGTTAGTAGAAGTTCCTCCACCGGTAAATAGAAATTTAGGTAGACAGGCGAGTATTGCTATCTCAGGAAAAAATTAAAACTTGGAATGGCCTAACGAAAAAAAAAATATCATTGACCCTAGTCTCCTCAGGAAAACGTTAGTGTAGCGAGTATGCAGCGGATCTAACATCTATAATTCTAATTAGATTGCTTTGACCCTGGTCCTCCTCAGGAAAACGCATCCCCGATTTTTTTGCATGTTTGTTTATAAGTTTGTTATAATTTGTTTTAATTTTTTTCTCTTTTCAATAAATTTAATAAATTCATACTCCTAATAAATTTGTTTAGTTACTAGTGTATGTGGACCATTGGCGTCGGAAGCAAATAGAAAGGGGGGGGGGGGTTAAGTGTAATGATTTTTTAGACCCTTCAAAAGTACAAGTTTAACAAGCAAAAAAAAAAAAAAAACAAAAAAAAAAACAAAACAAACAAACAAAACAAAACAAACAAACAAAACAAAACATCAAAAATCCTATTTCGTTGGGGTGGGGTGGGGGCTCGAACTTCTTTTAGTATCAATTTTTATATTTTTTGTTCCGAACACCACCACTTTCCCTTTCTTCTTCTTTTTTTTTTTTTACCAATACTGCGATGTGTCTGTGGAAAGTGAGGGGCCAAACCTACACCGCAATGTTTAAAGCTTAATACTAAGTCTATGTTTGGAAAAAAAGTGGTGGGGGGCTAGACCCCCCTAGTTCCCCCCCCCCTCGGTTCCGACGCCCATGTGGACCGACACCTCTAGATCTACCGTGAGATCTAGAGTGGTCGGTGACACCTTTGAAAAATGTATGCTAACATTTTGAGTAACATTATGTTAAATTAAACAGATCAATGAAGGAAAAGTTTTGGATTAACCAAAAAAAAAATACAAATGTGGCGAAAAAAATATGCAAAACATGACTTGGCAAAGATAATTTAAAGAAAGACTGGCATGAGTGAATGCTTTTTTTTTGTTTGTTTACTCTGTATACAGATTGATCGTGGGGCCAATGTACATGTACGGCGTGAAATAACATCGGGATCGTAATACTGGAACGCCATTTGTGTGACATGTCCGTGGCGGGAAATGAGAGGATGATCAGAGGGCCAGTGAGACGATGTTTAATGAGCCACATGATACTGATTATAGGTATATCTGTTTTTATTTTTAAAAGCTCAAGCAAAATGAATTTTTACCTCAACTGGTCCGAGATCAGAAGCGCTCATCGCCTTTTGTGTGTGACGTTTACAAGGTCTTTGTAAACAATTTTACAAAATGCTTTTTTTATTCTTACAGTTTTCAATTTTTCAATGTGTCCAACGTCTTTTGGAGAGTCTGTTCATCTACTTGCCTATAAAATACATTATTTAGGAACAAATTTCATTTTTTGTTCATTGAACATTGTTGAAAAGTTCAAAATTGAATAAGAAAAATATATATAGGGGAGGAACAGCTAAAGTAGTCTGGTCCAATTTATAGAAAAAAATACTTCTAACGGCAAATAATTATTATTTGGTCCAGCATAGTTTTTTAACTTAATTCAAGTATGCTGAATCCGAAAAAATATGCTGGCCTTCATGAAAACGGCGTTAAAGAGGTCAAAATGGCGGACATCCAATTTTTCTAATTTTCTCTTAATGTCGTTAAAAATGGAGAAGTAATGAGTGATTATCTTACTGAGAGTAATACAACTATAAAAAATATAATAAAATACTAACATTAATAGTTTAACTCAGAAAATTTAGCCGTTTTTACATTTAATTCGAATTTTCTCTGATTTATTTGTCTATTGTTTCTTTATTCTTCTTTGTTCAAGATTTTAGATTTGCAAATACCCATACACTGCAGATTTGTATTTTTCCCTCTACATCTCACAGTTCTACAATTGAATGATGGTGCAGATGTAAGTTTAAAGTCAAAATGGCGATTCAAAATGGCGGATATTCCTTTTTTTCAAATTATTTCTTAATGTCGTTTACATAGGAGAAAGGATTTGTGAATATTTTATTGAGCGAGTACAATTAACTAATGTAAAATTCCAATAGAACACTATTATGAACACTTAAAAATGGAAAATTTAGTCGTTTAAATTTAAATGTGTTAATTAGCTCAAACTCAAAATGACGTCATATTCACTCGCATTTCGAAAATACTCAAACTGCTTAATTTTGAAAATAAATTACAGTTTGTTTTTTATATATAATTATAGTAAATTAATTAATTTAATTATTCCATTAAATATGAACAAACAAAAAATATCAGAAAAAGTTCATGTTTTTCTGGAAATGGTTAAAACAAACTCGACTTAAGAGTTTCCAAATTTTCCCCCTCGTATTTGACCGTGTTCCAAAGCCTTTGAGCCCCCGTCCACCTAAAATCACTCCTGAATCCAGTCTTTATCAACTCGCATTTCTACCTCAATATCCCTCAGCACACCATCAAATATAACTGAGGAAATTCATTTCCGATTTCATCGAATACTTTGTTCTAGCTTTTTAGCACTTATAAGAACTAAGTATTATCCCCTAACATCTTCTATTCCAGCTTTATTTTATATGTTTCACTCTGTCTTCGGAATTTTGGTATTTTCAACAGTCAAGTAAAACGGTGCCCTGTGTCAAGGATGACAACCCACTTGGCACGTAAAAGATCTTTTCTCTGGAGTTTGAAAAAGAGTAAGCTCACAGGGGGCCACAAGAGAAACCAAAATCCTCCAAAAACCGATTATTTAAACTGATAGTCCGCCGAAACATGGCTGAAAAATAGCCGACTCGGCGTTAAACAATATACAATCCACACTCAAGGAAAAATACATTTATGTTCAAATGTTAAAAGTCTATTTTGTTTTCCAAAACCTTATGCAAAATGAAGAAGAGGTACTGTGAGCAATTAGCTCACTAAATGATACCCCCGTCACCCATATGAATACCTATGAATACACAGTGTTCATGTTTTGCTATGTGAAACCCAAAATATGTGTTGGATCAAAAGTAAAAGATGAGGTGCACAATAGCAATATGTAATAAAGGTTCTGTGAAAGTTTATCAAATTTCATTCAGTGGTATGAGACGAGTTGCGGATAAGAGACGGTTACCCCAACGCGTAAAAGACGGACGGACATACCGACTACTCTATACCCTCCCGCTTTTCAATCGGGGGGGGGGGTTATAAAAAAAATTCTGATATTCAAGACTTGTAGCTCTTTATTTCCTGACCGCGTATAGATTTGTTTTTTTTTTTTTGGTAGAAAGGTCATTCTATTAGCAAGAAAATTCTTAAACTTCATCATTTGGAATCAAGTTGTGTGCATATTTTGGTGAGAAAAGTTGTACAAAATTATGCAATTTAATAGCGCCTGCAGATTCCTCGTGATTCCTATCACTTACAAGCTTTCGTACAATAGGCATAAGCCATTCTTGACTTCGATCTAGTCAAGTTGTCAACACTTCTCTTGACAACAAAATTTTCTTGAACAAACCAAGAACTTTACAAGGCAACTTGATCCACACTTCTTCGTTAGGATAGTGTAAAGTTGTATCAAGAATCGAGGAAGGATTGAACACAAACATTTTCTTCTTTCAGATTTTGTAAATTTAAAATTTTTTAAATTTATATACACTGTTCAATACAAAATTGGTGAAGGAGGACCGTTCACACCATAAAATATTTGAGAATGCAGTTGAATTTTTGACTGAGAATAACAAAATGCAAATGTATATTATACTGCTAATTCTTAATAAATATGTTTATGTTTGGATATTATAATATATTCAGATTTATATGATGTAAGAATTACTAGCAATCTAATTGCTCGTGGTTCATCATTTCAAAAATCATACTAAGTTTTGTTGCACTAGATCTTCCACATTATTTTTTTCTACACTGGACTAAAATTAGATCAAGAATTTCCAACAACTGATACGATTTAGCAACCCTCGAACTATGATGTTCACTCGCCTTAATGCTCGGTGAATACTGCTCTTGGGGTAGCTTAATTTTCATATTGTCCTCAAAACAGCAATTATTGTATAATAATTATTATTAACTTTTTATATCAAGAAGCATGATACATGTATGATGGATAATAGGTGAAATGTCTTTGGAATTGTCCTCAACAATTTATCTTAATAATAGAAGTAATTAAACAAAAATCCGTGTTATAAAAATCCTAAGTCATTAATGAAAATACCCATTAACTTCTATCACATATTTGAACATTATTTCATGAATAAAAAAAACTGTTGCCCGGTATTTGTTTTCTGCAAAACAAATCAGAATTAAGCAGTTTGGGTATTTTACGAAATCGAGTGTATAACACGTCGTTCAAATTGCCATTTTTAGCTAAATAACACATTTAAATTTAAACGACTAAATTTTCCGATTTAAAGTGATCATACAAGTGTTCTATTGGAATTTTACCTAGTTGTACATCGCTCAATAAAATATTCACAAATCCTTTCTCCTATGTAAACGACATTAAGAAATAATTTGAAAAAAGGAATATCCGCCATTTTGAATCGCCATTTTGACTTTAAACTTACATCTGCACCATCATTCAATTGTAGAACTGTGAGATGTAGAGGGAAAAATACAAATCTGCAGTGTATGGGTATTTGCAAATGTAAAATCTTGAACAAAGAAGAATAAAGAAACAATAGACAAATAAATCAGAGAAAATTCGAATTAAGTTAAAAACGACTAAATTTTCTGAGTTAAACTAATAATGTTAGCATTTCATTATATTTTTTATAGTTTTATTACACTCAGTAAGATATTCACTCATTACTTCTCCATTTTTAACGACATTTAGAGAAAATTAGAAAAAATGGATGTCCGCCATTTTGAATCGCCATTTTGACCTCTTTAACGCCATTTTCATGAAGGCCAGCATATTTTTTCAGATTTAGCATACTCGAATTAGGTTTAAAAACCATGCTGGACCAAATAATAATTATTTGCCGTTAGAAGTTATTTACAGCCTTCTTTTTAAAAATCAGGACCAGACTAAAGTCGGACAGCATCGAATGTCGGACACTCTTCTCTTTCAGAATAAAATCGTTTCTAAATTTAGTGTCATGTGTATTTTTCTTTCAGTATCTCCGTCTACAGGATGTTATTGGTTGTTTCATGCAAACATAGTCGTGAAAACGTTTGAAATAATGTCTAAAATGAAGAGGATACATACGCATCTCATGGATCCGGATAAAATTCGCATGCGCACCGAGCGCGCACCTGTCGGCAGTGACCTTAGTTATCTCTGGCGAAATCTTCAGTTTCCCGTCGGTACTCCGTCATTGCCTATATATTTTGTAATTAAATCATACTTTTAAATGAATAATATTACTTATTCCCATAATAATAATTTTTTGGTGGATATTTATTTAGTAAACCATTAAAATTAAACTGTCCGACTTTACATTCTCGGTCATTTAAAGTCGGACAGGGGAGAATTTAAAGTCGGACAGCACATTATATTGAATAAATTGTTTTTTAATTGTCATATTTTTAAATACTAGAACAATTTATTATAATGTTATTAAACTTACTGTCAATTTAGGCGTAACAAAAAATTATGTTTGTTTACGGTTACCCGACCGACCCTAATTTTCATCGCCGACCCAAACTTTTTTTTCGTCGTAAAAATCCGGAAGTTACTGGCCGGTCAGTTTAACTTTTACATTCATCTATGAAATCGAAATTGAAAGTACAAAAACAAAACCAGCGAGTTCAATTTTTAGACCAATGAGTTCGTTGCAATTTGCTTACCATTGCGTGGCAGTTGCTGGGGTGTGCAACTAGCATCGAATGATGCCTGGTGCTACCGTTTTTGGGGTAGTAAATTTAAAATTATGCATATAATACATGAGAAATACAAACGGTATTTTCACTCATTGTTTTGCTATTTAATTTCCAACTAATGAAAATTTTCTAGGCAACATGCTCCAGCTGTTCTTAAATTACTTTAACCTTATCCATTTTGAAGTACCACCTGACTTATTTACTTCAAAAAACGATCTTTTTTTTTTTCCTAATCCAAATTTCCTCCATTCCTCTGTTAATGGTAAATGCATGCAGATATCTTTTTCCATTATTTACGGTCCCCCAATCAACTAATAGCTAAGTGTTATGTGGTTAAACTTTAATATATACAAGTAACAGCTTTTCAAAAAGCTTGCCTGACTTAATCAATCAATATCTGTAAGCAGGGGCGGACCCAGCAATATTTGAAAGAAGGAGGGGGGGGGTTCCAGGGTTGTGTCCCTCTAACCCCCCCCCCCTTTACACACTCTCAGGCAAAGATTCACACACATGTATGGGATAATATAAGATTGTGGAAAATAATATCTTTGTTCTACGTCCTTTTTTCTTTGAAAAGGTACCCCCAGTCCGTATAAAGAAATTAATACATTTAAAAAAAACTACTGAAGCCTTAAAACTGAATGGATTTGCAGCATTTCCGAAGAGTAGAATGAATTTTCTTAAAGAATTTGAAAATCCTTTTTGGGTTGGGTATAAAACAATGATTTAAATTTTAGTTCCTTCATAAGATTTAGTTTAAAAAAACGGCACCTTCTTGTATATAGCCAACATAGCTAAATTGAGATCGCGGGAAATTAATATCAAATATAACCTCGCATGTTACATATCATATATAAGATATATATAAAAATAAGTAGAATATTTTCTACCATTCACTCATAAAAAGTAATAGTGAAGGTGAATGGAAAAACTAAATGTGTGAGAATCTATCTATTCAATACATATTTAAGTTAGATGTAGAAATACTTAATCTCGGGAAACGTTTTATCCCTCTTCTTTCTCTCTCTTTCTCCACTTGGCAAAAAATAAAGGGGGGGGGGGTTCCAAACCCCGGACCCCCCCCCCTATGATCCGCCAATGGTAAGAGAAGTGATAAACCTTTTGAGAAATACTTTTCTGTGTTTGAAATAGGCCCCTATGTCTTTTTATTTGAGAACCTTGTAAAAATATTTAATTATTTAACTTTTAGAAAAACGATGCCTTTGTTGCATTCTGAAGAGTTGGTAACAGAATGGTTAATGTATGTGGGTTTTCTGCCAATCGCAACTCCTCGGTCCCACTTCTCGGGCCTTATCTAGGGTAGAAGACCACAAATGTATTGTTAATTTATACGCCATGACCCCCCCCCCCCCTTTTCACCAACTTTAAAATAAAAGCATGGACGATGCATATAGACCTATTATCTGTGGAATATGGAGTTGACTTTATTAAATGTAATGATATTATCTAAAATATACTATAGAAGGGACTTCTAACTCCGTTTTTACTATGAACAGGAAATGTAGAAATTTTTAACATCCGATGAAGTGGATACATTCGAGTTTGTTTTTCGACCTCTGAGGAAAAGACCCGAGATGATGCGATTGACTTTTCTGCAAGTAGATTGATCTACCCCTGGATCTAAATTTAAAGCTACACCTATTCTGAAATCTGTTGTCAAATCATTCATTGTGAACATTTTAGAGAATGGATACAACTAAATACATATGTTGCAAGAAAGTATTTTCTCCAATGACGTAAACAGTAGTAGTTTGTGTTCATCGATCTTTTTTTTTCCGAAAGGTGGGTACTATAATTTTTTGAGAACGAAATAGGTAAAACCAATATTTAGGCCTTTGTGGAAAAGAAATCCAAGATTTCGCACAGGTAATTTCTGTCATCAAATCGTCTGGAATCTGGTTCAAACTGCGTCGATCGTTTGTGGTGATTGGACTAGTCCATTAAAATTTGGAATAAACCAACAGAGGGGAAACAAATTAGAGAAATCATTTCTTTTGTTTTGCATGTCCATATTCTGATACATAGATTCATATGTTGTTTTAAGGAATAAGATAAAATTTATTAGACAGAATTTCTGAATCATAAGAAGATGGAGGTTACAATAACAAACTTTATTTAATTCCATGGAAGTTAGCACCCCCATTCATACAATATTAATAGAACAATCCAAGAAAAGGCGCGAAGATCGCTTACTCGTGACATTTGGCGCGAAAAGAGCGATTCACCCCTTTTGTTGAATATAAATGGACTGATCCAGTAGTATAGAAATGCAGAAAAAAAGATACACGGACGCGTTGAAACGGTAAATCACATGCAATAATCTGTTTCATGCAGACAGAGTAAACAAAGTAAATACTGCATTATTTTGCATCAGTAAAATCATTGTTTCCCTGAAAAATGTTTTTTTAAAATGCAGGTAAAAGATTTCCAAGGTAAATCAGCTTGCACAAAATCTAGCTCTCTGGGTATGATCTATTAGTTTCGGATCAAGCAATTATCAATCCTTATACAGCCTGACGCCGTGACGTCAGGCAATCAATTGTATTTAATGGTTTGAAATGAAAATAAAACGATTTTGCTTCATTTTAGATAAGCTACACTAGTACAATATGTTCAGAAAAGAAAAGATAATATATTTCTTAAAATTTTTAAACTTCAACTTTAAAAGGGATAGCTTAATTAGGACCCTGACTTTCTCAACAATGAACTTTTTACAATATTTGTTTTTACAATTTTTTGCCCCTATATTTGGACTGCTCACTTTTAACTTCGGGCTAGTAACTTTATTGCTGTTATAAGCCTGTGGGCTAGTACTTGATTTTTTTTAATTGCACACCCCTAAGTTGTAATGCATTTGGCAAGAAACCACTCGTATTTCAAGCCAAACAAAAGTAAGGCACCATACAATGGTAAAACTGTTTTGTAATTCAACCAATTCATGTGAATTTGTGTTTAAAAAAAATTCAATAAAATAAAAAAAAAATTCCTACCTACCGACCCTATTTTATTTCAGCATGTAACAGTAAACAAAGATATTTT
>NW_026925872.1:0-10432 GCF_032062105.1 Saccostrea cuccullata
AAACCCTAATTACTGTATGTACAAGTGCAATGAACATTTTACGTTTTAAAACAGATTGTTTAATGCATTAATAAATAAACTTAGAAATATTCAAAAATATACATCCGAGTAACCGAGTACTGATTCTAGTATTCGATACTCGGACGTTCGATCGAGTACCCGGTTAACCGGGTACTCGTTGACATCCCTAATATATATATATATATATATATATATATATATATATATATATATATATATATATATATATATATACAGGATTTGAAAATATTCACATATAATTCATTTTATTTTCTTATACATTTTTTTTGTAAAACAAGAAAAAAAACCAAGTGTCTGGCTTTTTAAAATATTTTTTCAGATACATGTAAACGTTCATCAACAGCAAATTTTAAACTCAAAAGCATCTTACTTGCAAATAAAACATTCTTACAATTTCTATCAATAAGAATTAGGAAAAAATATTCTTATAAAGTAATGAAGAACTACATGTAATATTGACCTTTTAGTGCTGAAACCATACTTGAGCAGGGATGTCTTAAAAACCAATGAAATAAAGTTTTGGTGTGACGTCCCCCCCAAAATTTTGGTCGTTAAAATAACATTGTTTGCAATACCTATCATTCAGTCAGTATTATAGGGTATTTTTACAGACACTCAAGACCAATGATCCGTCTTCCTGGCCAAAACCAAAGGATTACGACGGGTGTTGGTCGACAGAGGATGCTTACTCCTCCTAGCCACCTGATCCATCTATAATTACCAGGGTTCCGTTTTAATTGACTGTATACTGTAGATTGGCAAATATTCACGATGGTTTTAATTTCGCTATGTTCGCGATTTATTAATTTTCCGCGAAATTAAACCCATCGTGAATGTTACTATTAGTTTTAAATAATATTATATTGCTTATAGGAAATTTTGAATTAATTTCTTGCAGCGTGAAATTAAAACCATCGCAAATGGTGCTTTTTGAGATATCGTGAAATTTTAACACCGTGGAATTAAAACAATTTACAGTACTATATTAAAAAAAAATGACTTAGAATTTGAGCTCGATCACTGTTCATTATATTTACCTTTTTTTTTATTTCAGAATCTCAGTGTTTGGGCAACCGGGCTGGCGATAGCATATCTAAGAACAAAATGCTCAAAGCACAAAAGAGAATGGGACTTGATAGAAGAGAAAGCTTTGAAATGGCTGGAAACAATGGAGTTAGAGGGAAAAGACGTTTTATCACTTGCTGAAAGTGTGATTTAGTGGTTAAACTACCAGAAGCAACGCTTTTAATTCAAAGAAAAATATTGAAGAGATTTTACATGAGTTCAATAGCTTTAATTTATTAAATTTTATAGGTGTATGTTAGATAAGTTATCAAAAGTGATATGGGTATTTACTTTACCTACATGTTTTAAATACAGGAATATTTATAAAGCCTTGGCATGTGTTTAGTAATTTCTACTCCACTGGTCAGAGACCAGAAGAGCTTATGCGATAGTAATGCCGTTCCGTCGTCCGTCCGTCCGTCTGTCTGTCAGTCCGTCTGTAATCAAATTTTCAAAATGCTACTCCTCCTACAGTTTTGGTCTGATTTCAATATAAATTGGCACACAAGTAGACTACACTAAGATACATAATTCTGTGTATCGGTTTTTGATATAATTGACCGGTGTTGCCGTAGTTACTAAAAATAGTAATTTTTGTGAAATACTTTTAAAATGCTTCTTCACCTACAGTTTTGGTCTGATTTCAATATAACTTGGCAAACACGTAGACTACACTAAGATACATATATCTTTTTATCGGTTTTTGATTTCGATGAACGATGTTGCCAAGGTTACTAAAAATAGAAATTTCTGTGAAACATCTTTAAAATGCTACTCCTCCAACAGTTTTGGTCTGATTTCAATATAACCTGGGACACACAAGTACACTACACTAGATACATAATTATCAGTTTCTGTTTTGATTTTGATGAACGGTGTTGCTTGGTAAGTAAACTTGAAAATTCTGTAATTTTTTTTAAAAAGCTACTCCTTCTAGTGTACGGCTGTAGTCTTTTTGCAGTCTTGCCACAAAAGGAGACTTAATCAAGGATCATTATTATATTTATTGCTTTTGTAGAGTTTTATGTCCCAACTGCTAGTTTTTTCTTCCTTTATTATAGGTACAAACAAGTAAAGCTATAGTCTCAACAAAGACTTCTGGTTATGTAACCGTAATCGAGGACTCAGGGGGTATATATTTTTTGCCCTGCCCGTTCGTCCGTGTAACTGTTCGTCCGCAAAAACTTACACCTTTTAAACTTTTGAGTGGGTTGGGGTATTGCTTTCATTTTTTCCACCTGTATATTACTTGAAAAAGACCTTTTTTAGATACCACCAAAATTGACCTCTTGAACTTGAAATTTGCACCATTTTTACACAAAATTATTAAACTTTAATCTTGGTCATAACTTTTGAACAGTATAACTAGGGTTTCTCTATTTCATAAGTGTATTCCTTGTCACACCTTTCTCCTTGGGTACTCTTCAAAAGTTGTGGCTAGGGTGAAAGATCTAGCGAACATGGTGAAGGAAAATCTCTGTATATTACTCATCAGTATATTCAAAATCTGATTTATTTCTCTAAGCTTATTTGCATCTGCGATGTCAGTACAGGAAAAAATTCCTGGTTATCGATATATAGACTTCCTTTGCAGGAAATCTGCTTAATTTTCCTGTAGTGAAATTCGAACAAAAAAGTTACCATTGCTTTATTCCTTCAATTTGATGTATGTGCATGTTTTAATGAACCTCTTTAAATACACGACAACTAATAACATAAATTTGGAGCCATTTCTTCTCTTTACCACAATAGAATGATTTCTTTGATTCCATATTTTTTGTTATTGATATTGTTTTTCGACTATAAAAAGCGCATATTATGTTGTCAATGTTTATGAAGCAATCTGGCACATTTAACGTGTGTTTTCTGTAAGGCATTTGTAAGAAATACTATCTGATAGACATGTTAAAAATATTTTCCTTTGTCAGAATTCTACAAAATGCTGTGCTGATTAAATGTTTAGTATCTTAGCAATGCTTTCCATACAAATCGAACATTTTCAGATATCCTGTTGCACACAACTTTTCCTGGTGTCCCCACAAATTTTCAATCGACCAGTGTGACTGTTTTATTTTAACTCTCTCCTTTTTCTTTTGAATTATTGAATCCTTCTGATATAGTGTTCATTAAATATGATTTTTTCACAGAAAAATAATATCTTAAATAGGAGTTCTTTGGCGATTTATATATCTCCATATCCTTCATGTAAAAAGATGTTTTCTTATACGCTCTCATTTTCATTTTCTTGGCAGAGATAATTTATGAACAATTTTCATGGGCGGATACAGGATTGGTGATTGGGGGGGGGGGCGTAGATAATTTTTTTGAGGTCAGGGTCTGGGTAAGGGGTCAGTGGGTCCAGGGTGAAGCCCTTGTGGGGCCCAGGGGGCGAAACCCCCGAAAGCTCCTGAATTTTCATGTATTTTATGAGTAAAACCAGACATTATAATTGTGCCTATTTTTCCTTTTTTTTTCTTAAAAGTGACATATAGGTCCGGATGTTTGAATATTAATTCTCTCTAGTGAATGTTTCTCCTTGTATTGTATTAGAATTTAACACATGCTACTATAATCAGGGACCTACAAGGGTGATCAAAAAGTACGCAAACTAATTGAATAACTTTTTTTAACTTCAATACAAGAAACAATATTTGGTTTTAATGTTGATTATATTTTAAATTAATCCTCCCCGATTTTAATGCACATCAACCACCGTTCTGCGCATGCACGAATCACGTGATATTGGCGGTCACGTGACCCCCTCCATAGCGTTCTGTCACAAAAACTAAAAGATTTTTCTGAGTTTCATATTTCTTTCCATGTTAGTTAATTTTTATAACAAGAACAGTTAATTTGTCAGAAATGGTCAATTCTCTGCAGTAGAATGGGTGGATAAAAATATCCTTTCCAAAAATAAGCATGGCGACCATCAAAACACAAATCTTCTGTCTCAGGAGAGACCTTTATTCAAGGTGGATAGAAACGGTTTATCCTTTTTATCATATCTAATATGTTTAAAATCTAAAGTAAACGATATCTTAGGTATTTAATACTTGTATCATTGTTCAAATATTCAACTATTTTTCAAAGTGCTAATTGGAGGTCTTTGATAGCAAATTGCTTAATTAAAAATACATATCTTTTCAAACTTGCTTTCACTGGCAAAGATGACAAGTATCATTTTTAACCATCAGCCTTCCTTTACTAAAACGATAAATCCAATCATTAATTGAATTTATAGGAACTCATTTATCTCAATAAACTGTGTACAAATTATTATTTGATACTGTAGAGGGATTTCTAAGATATTACAGTAAATTGTACAGTCGTTTGTTGAACGAGTTTGATGAGACAACCATTTTTCGTCACAAGTGACCTAAATAGTGACGTCATTTTCACATTGTGACGTCACAAACAAGGAGAGAAACTTTATTCAGCATATGCTACTTATAGACCTTGTGTATGGCTATGTGTGTACCGAATTTCATTCTAATCTGAATTGTGGTTTTGTAGATATAGAGATAGTTCGTGAACTTTTTTGATCACCCCTCGTATATACTGGCGGGATTCATAAGTCAACTCTAATTAATTATCTTTATGCTATCACATATTTCAGATCAAAACCTATAATTATCTATCAAAAATCCGATTTCGGTGTTTGTTTTCTTCATATCTAAATTATATTATAATTTATGCATTAAAAATTTATTCAAAATCAATTCCAATACATAAAATGAATAAGTGATATTAATCAGAAAACACCCTATTTACTAGGAATAAACGAAGTTTGACAAACTTGTAGGGTTGTCCGTGATGTTTTTGGTAAATACACATGGCGCTGAAGGAGTTGCCTATCCCGTTAGCTCCTGGTTTTTTGGTAATAGTGGTTTTGGCATTATTAATATTAGTCATATCATAATTTTAGGGGGTGGGTGGGCACGCCCTTCCTTAAATCCGCCAGTGGTTTTTAGCTAAGTGTTTTTAATTTCTTTGCAAGGACAATAGAAAAAAATGAGGGTTTTTTTTCTGTGTTCAGGCGCTCTTTAAAAGAACTTTTCAACTGTGAAAAAAATTAAATGCCTCCGAATTTATTATGATAATCGTATACTGTATTTAAGAAATAAAGTCTGCGTTTTGCTAATGTTGCAGGATAACCTCGTTGTATTGTAAATAGTTTTTTTAAATTACAGATTTGTTTGTAATATGTATTGATTAGTTTTTCGTATACAATAACAAAATAATATTCCTGTTCTACTGCTCTCAGCCAGGTTTTAGCCTCGTTTTTGAAGGGGGGGGGGGCAGCCAGAGAAATTTTTTTTTACTTACCTGAAACAGTTGATAAGCAAAAAGAAAAAAAAAAAGGAAACAAGAAAAGTTGCTAAAGTCGATAATCCTATTTCTTAGGGTGGGGGATGGGATGGGGTGGGGGTGGGGCGGTTTGGGGGGTTAGAGGCCAACGTTTTCCAATGCCAACTTCTTATTGCCGATGTTTTACACTACGTTTTCCTTAGATAACATAAAGTTTGGGGGGGGGGGGCTTGCTGCATCGATGTGGTGTAAACAAGTATTTCATGATACAGCCAAACATGCATTTGAATTGTTCAGGTTTGATACGTGTTTCTGATCTGATAATTTTTTGATGAAGTTCGTGATTAATTGGAGAATAATGTCCGCAGCAGCTTTTCTTTGATCTTTGCAATAATCATGGTAGAATTTGCATTACTTATTGAACGACCCTCGTATATGAAAGGGTTTCTTCCTATTTACTATTGATTGTTCCTATCATTATATATGAAAGAGTACTATAGGATGTTTTTAAGACATGATGGGGTTTCCTTTTATGCGTAGCACAAATCAACGTTATTTAAACCGAAGTGATGAAGACTTATCTTGTTTATCCAAGTTAAAAGATTACCTTGTAAAATTCCTCTTCTTCGATTGTTCAGGTAAGTAGATTTAAAACTTTTAAAATGATTTGTACTTGATTTTTAGCTCTACTGGTCAGAGACCAGAAGAGCTTATGCGATAGTAATGCGTCCGTCGTCCGTCCGTCTGTCTGTTTGTCTGTCCGTCTGTCTGTCTGTCTGTAAACAATTTTTCAAAATGCTACTCCTCCTACAGTTTTGGTCTGATTTCAATATAACTTGGCACACAAGTAGACTACACTAAGATACATAATTCTGTGTATCGGTTTTTGATTTCGATGAACGGTGTTGCCGTGGTTACTAAAAATAGAAATTTCTGTGAAATTCTTTCAAAATGCTACTCCTCCTACAGTTTTAGTCTGATTTCAATATAATTTGGCACACAAGTAGACTACACTAAGATACATAATTCTCTATATTGGTTTTTGATTTCGATGAACGGTGTTGCCGTGGTTACTAAAAATAGAAATTTCCGTGAAATTCTTTCAAAATGCTACTCCTCCTACAGTTTTAGTCTGATTTCAATATAACTTGGCACACAAGTAGACTACACTAAGATACACAATTCTCTGTATTGGTTTTTGATTTCAATGAACGGTGTTGCCGTGGTTACTAAAAATAGAAATTTCTGTGAAATTCTTTCAAAATGCTACTCCTTCTACAGTTTTAGTCTGATTTCAATATAACTTGGCACACAAGTAGACTACACTAAGATACATAATTCTGTGTATCGGTTTTTGATTTCGATGAACGGTGTTGCCGTGGTTACTAAAAATAGAAATTTCTGTGAAATTCTTTCAAAATGCTACTCCTTCTACAGTTTTAGTCTGATTTCAATATAACTTGGCACACAAGTAGACTACACTAAGATACATAATTCTGTGTATCGGTTTTTGATTTCGATGAACGGTGTTGCCGTGGTTACTAAAAATAGAAATTTCTGTGAAATTCTTTCAAAATGCTACTCCAAATACAATTTTAGTCTGATTATAATATAAATGTGGCATGCAAGTAGACTGCACTAAGAACATTAAGAGACTTAATCAGGAATCATTATTCTATTTATTGCTGTTGAAAAGTTTCAATTTCCAACTGCTTAAGTACTTTTCTCTTCCTTTGCTATAAGTACAAACCAGTAGAGCTTCAGTCTCGACAGAGACTTCTGGTTGTTATTATGGACAAATTTCATGGATATATTTAAGAGCAATATTTGATCAAAAGTATAATTACCATATCGTTATACCTGTAATTTCCGTATCGTTTAATAAGCACCTGAAATGTAATAAACATTAAACAAGAATTTGTTGCACAAGTATCTATGTTGCTTACGTTTAAGATTTGGGATATAATTTAAAGAGGTGGTTGACAGTCCCAAAAACACAATATATAATGACCTGTGAATGTTCATGGTGCACATAGGTATTTCCTGTCATCAGACAGAAGATGCTTATGTTGCTATAAATAACTGATCATCCTTTCCCTTTTTGTACAATGTTTTGTAATGAAGCCACTGTAACACAAACAGCAGATAGAGAAAAGAAATAGGATTGCATGTTTTATTATAAGTTCACAGTTTGACTTTACTTCAAATTCTTCTTTGTTTAAATGTATTTATATCTAGGATTCAAGCACACCAAACATTGCATATTTATTTAGCATTATCTTATTTTTTTTAATCTACTGAAAGTTTGCCATTGCTAATTCAGCATTGTAACCTTTAAGGGTGAGATGCCACCTATAACAATCATGAGTCGTGGATCCAGGTATGGACTTATGTCACTGACCGAAAATCGATGTGGTGAGTTACACATGTTTAACAGGACATTGTATCGTGTGCATCTAGGATATATTTAATGACAAAATATTTTAGAGATCCCCTTTGAGGTATTATCTTTATTTCCCATTTATATTTTAAATGGGTCTTGTTTTAAAAGTCCCAAGTAAGGAAGTAATTGGAATTTTCTGTACTATGCTGTTACTATGCTGTTATTTCTTTTGTATCCCATGTTAACTTGTTTATTCCATGGACATCACTCATTGGATATTTTTGTATATGATACTGAAGTAATTTTTACACCTCCAACAATGTAGAAAAATACTACATTATAATTACCTCCAGGTGACATAAATGGTGTATATAAGAATTTATTTTCTTTACATCAATCTAAATAAACATCCATCGACATTAAGGTCAAGATCTAGTAAATGAAAAATGCGTACAGATTTATCAAATTTGAGAAATAAATTCCTTTAATGATGCTTTGCAACTTTAGCTTGGTCAAATAAGGTGTTGCGGAGCATAATTTGTAGGAAAAAAAGTTGAAAAACCATAGTTTAAACTGTCATTTTCAATGAAATATTACGAATACCAAATATGAATATGGGAGTTTTTTTTTCATATTCGACAAAGGAAATGTATCCAGATTGCCTACAGTCTTTCAGAAAACGGTAATTTGTTTGTTCACATCTTCGCTCGCATTGGGTTTCCTATCCTATACATACTTTAAATGTGAATATTTGTTATCGTATTGTAAACCCTTGGCTAGCGAAGATGGTTTGTTCATGGCCTCTTCTTTAAGATAATAGCAAATTTTATTTAGGATCGGGATAACTTTTCATATGAATTAAAATTGAATGCCATGGCAAGCCCAAAATAACTTTAGTATCCTTACAATTTAATGTCATTGAATTTGATAACTGTGATTAGGGTTAGCATAAAAAATATTTGGAACAAGTTCTTTTCGTTTTCACTCTTAAAAAAAGAACACTCTAAAAGGTAGTGGAATTCATTTCCTAAATTGTTAGAGGAACAAAGATCACAAATACGATCATCTCTATCAACTCCCCAAAATCGACCTTTTTCAATAGGAAATCTGTGATTCATAGATCTAAATGTACATAAAGCTTTTCTCAAATCCCTTGGTAGATATTAGGGATGTCAAAATTGTCAATAATTGATATTCGAATATTCGATAGGAGTATTCGAATATATTCGAATATTCGATAAAAAAAATACATCTTGCATTATTAAATGTATATCTTCACTCTTCTATCAAGTAGTATAGAGTTTATGCCATTATTTTGGAATAAAAACTCAAGTAGAGTTCGGTATACACTGCAATTATATTTTCTAAAAAGTATTGAATACCGGAAGTATACATCATAGTAATAAATCTTTTAAGAAAATTAAAAAGATTCTTTAGTATGTCCGATACTAATTGATCGTCTTACTAAAGTCTACACTGATAACTCCTACAAATTTATACCAAACAGAACAATTATCCAACGATGAACAATTTAAAGCAATTACTTTTTGCTAAGTATGAATTCCTGATAATGATTTCTAATGATATTTACATAAACAAGGGGTCTGTGTGTTTGCTGTAAAACTATGCCCTTACAACAATACAAGCTGATTGCTGGAAATAATTATACTACTAATTAAGTGAACAAATAAATTAATTACTATAATAGATACATTTTTCACACCTTTAAGGTAATCCAAGAGGAGTGTTTTTTTAATTTTGTACAAACTTTATTCAATTTCTAATAAAACTTGCCAGGTTTTTCTCTCTTTTTAATACCTGTATACTTAAAAACGAATATTCGAATCAAAAATTCATATTCGAATATAAACTCATCGAATGAATATTCGAATATTCGAATATTCGTTGACATCCCTAGTAGATATATATCAAATAATTTTCAAAATCATGTTCTAATTTAAATTTCCTATAATTAAGGGTTTTTGGCATCTAAAAAATACAGGCATACCAAATGTGCTTAAATTGATCAATTAATCTAGTTTTTAAAAATTTTGACACCAATATTTTCGTTGGAGAAAACTGTTGCGACCATAACTCAGCCATTCCACAATCATTTAGTGTTTTTTCAACGTAATTAATCCACTTAGCCTGCATTAAGTCATGTTCTCTAAGTTTAAATAACAATTTATATAAAAAAAAGATATTTGTCTTGTTTGCCACAAACAAGTCTATGCCAAAATCCAATAACTCTGGACTTAATAAATATTTCTACTGGGTATCTGCCTAGTTCACCATAAAAAACCTGATTATAGGGGTAGATTTCTTCAGATTTAGAATTATTTTGTAAATTTTTAATATAAACTTATATGACATTGTTATTATCAATCCCCTTACTTCACAGCCATAAAGTAATATGGGTGTTACCATACTGTCAAAATGTTTCAGCTGAATATCTAAAGGCAAATCCAAATATCTTACTTTTTTGAGTAAACTGAACATAGCTTACCAACCGTGCTCAAGTAGCTTAGTTTTATTACTTACAAAAGATCCATTACTTGAAAAAGTTACACCAATGTAAACAAATTCATCAACAACTGATAAGGTTTGGTTGTCATATGTAAAGACTATTGTTGT
>NW_026925873.1:0-10678 GCF_032062105.1 Saccostrea cuccullata
AATTGGTTTTGTTTAGGTATAACTTGGCTAAATAATATTGAATACTTTCTTGAATGAAAGACATACATCTCCCCTCTCCCCGATATAATTGTGTGTTGCATCCAAAATTTAACCTGTCCTTCATCTGTTGAAACCCCACTTCACATAATGTAATAGGAAGATAACCAACAGTAATGATGCTTAAAATATTCAATGAAGGAATAAAATTTAACCAATATATCTCTGAAAACAGAGATTGGATTAGATGCCAAAGTGGAATAAACATTCCCTGTCAACAAGTTTCTTATTATAAAAATCAGAAAAGATAACGATAGAAAAGTTGAAGACATACCCAGTAGTGTTAATTTAACATCAATGTTTTTTTTTCTTCAGTGATATTTCTTCATAGGAGACTGACATTGTGTCATGATCTGTTGCGTCCTTTAGTACGAGTACAAAGGGATATGTCCAATTAATAAATAAAGAATGAAAATGAATATTTCCATTGATAAAACGGTGTGGTCATATAGTAAAAGTCTTTTCTTATTTTATAAGTCTTTTTTAAGGTTATATAGTAAAAGTCTTTTATTATTTAATGTCTTTTTTAAGGTTATATAGTAAAAGTCTTTTCTTATTTTATGTCTTTTTTTAGGTTATATAGTAAAAGTCTTTACTTTTGTTTAATTACAAAAAAATGAGATCCAGAATATATGTCTTGAAAAGAAATTGAGATTATCAAAGGACTTGCCACAGTTAATCATTCAGAAAAGAGACAAAACCCCCAAAATATATGTTAGTGCTAGCATGAATTCCAATTCACTGAAATAAAACAAACGCGAAATTGAGAATGGAAAAAAAGAGTAAAAATGTTTATTTTTTATTTGAACACTTAACTTTTTTACCCACCTTCATCTTAGCTAATGCGTGTAACATTTATTCTCTTTGATTATATCTAAAGGAAACATTTATTTTTCATGAAGATATTTCAAATATATAGACACGTTTACCATTATTTCATTTAAAAGAGGGAAAATGCGAAACTAATAAGTATACAAATTAAAAATAAAAAAAAACACCACAAATTAAAAATAAAAAAAACCACCTTTTATCCTATCCCAAATTGAAAGCCATTTTATTTTTCATAAATCTGTTTTATGTTTTGTAGAAGTTAAAGAAAGGTCGTGGTTTATTTGATAGGAAATTCAGCTGGACATCGGATGGACTGGAAGATAATCAATTGTATATTGAATAACACTGTAAATATTGTAAGAATTTTACCTCGTATTAAACTCTTTGTTATATGCGATATTCTATTAAGCATCACCTTCAATTTTGAATAGAAACTCAACTCATCTTTATCTATATCCATTCATGCATTGTTTTTTTTTGTTATCCTTTGATGCAAATCAATGCACGCATATTCCTGTGAAAATTCTGAGCGATCCATTTATTTATGTAAATTTACGATGAAGTATTGATTGATTGATTGTATACTGTTTAACGTCCCGCTCGAGACGTTGAAGTGAAAAGCTTATAAATATATTTGACTTACACATAAAGCTAAAAAAATTGTCTCTGACTAAGTTTCTATGTCATTTTCAGTAAAAGTCCTCGAAACTGATAAGAGTAGTAGCGGATATAAATTGGATGTGAGGCAATTTAATTCTATATACTCTGGGTTTTTAAAAATAATACAAATATTTAAGCATTTGCACATTAACATACATGTTGTATTTTGTATGTAAATCAATTGAGGTCTTAATACAAAATAATATTACATTTTTTCTCTGTTGATTTATATTTGTTGTTTTTGTTACTGGTATACTCTGTTCATTTATATTTGTTGCTTTTGTTACTGGTATACTCAGAAAAGATGCACTAAATGAGCAAAACCTCTTCTTGTTTTCTTTTTATTCATTTCGTATATCTTAACATACTTATAGCATCAGAATTAAGTGACTCATTGAAAGGTTTGAAAAGTATTATCTACAAGTCCATATACGACATATACGTAACTGGAAATTGTTTTACAATTAAGCACAAAAAGGTATTAAATTCATACACAAAAGTGTCATGCACATTCTAATTTGCTTTAAGAATAATCACCAACAAATCAAAACATTGATTTCTTCTCGATATATTAGGTCATTATTTCCAAAGGATGACTGCACTAAACGCTATGTTTTTGGGTTTTTTTCGATATCGTCTGTTGCTTTTAAATGTTAACTTTATTTCACTTTCATATATTTACTACTTAAGTATTTCCATTTCACACCTTATTTAAATGTTAAAAATAATTTTAGGCTGTAATACAATAATTAATTTCATGTTTTTTGTCCTCATGGTTTTTAGAATACAGATAATTTACACTTACCTTCCCATGATTAAACATTATATATGTATGATATATTGTTTAATGTCCCTCTTAAGAATTTTTCACTCATATGGAGGCGTCACCAATGCCGGTGAAGGGCTTCAAATTTAGACCTATACTCGGCACTCAGGGCCATTGAGCAGTGAGGGTTCTTTATCGTGCCAACGCCTACCGTGACACGGGACCTACGTTTTTAAGGTCATATCCGAAAGACCCGTGACTTTCACTTCTAATGCCGAGCGTTTGGCGAAGAAACAGTCACTACCTTTGTTTACGTCTTAGGTATGACGCGGCACCGCGATCGAGAATCGAACCCGGGCCTCCCGATCACGAAGCGAACGCTCTACCACTAGGCTACCGCGACCGGTATATATATGTATGAGAGGAGGAGCTAACATCGAAAGAATGGATCTAAAATTAGACTGGGTGAATAATAATAGCATGTATCAAAAAATACGAGATCTCTATTTTCAGTCTTGCTCTAAATGTTGTATTGCACAAGTACATTATTTACAAAGGTTTAAAACGTATGAGCCCATCCATGTAAGTAAAGAATATTTTAAAATGATGGCTGGCTAATTAAATTTAGAATTTTATATTGGACTTAATAAGTTAGATACAGTTGAAGATTATAACTATTTAGGTATAACATTTACGTACACCGGTATTTTCCAAAAAATGCAGAAAATCTTGCTAAAGCAGGAGGGCATCCACAAGAGAAAATTATATCTTCGAATCATAGTAATAAAGATTTCAGGTCTAATGCTTATGAAAAACTGTTTTACTCTTGTGTTATAGTACCTGTTTTGGATTATGCATCCAGTGTATGGGTTACAAAAAGTTCCAGCCTATAGATGATATTCAGAACAGAGCTATTCGGTATTTTATTGGGGTTCACCGTTTTGCTCCTACATTGGGGGTTTATGGAGACACTGGATTGATTCCAAGTCAATATAGGCGTTGGATAAATAACATCAGATATTGGAATAGAGTTTTATCCTTTGACATTGATCGAATTACAAGAATTGTTTTTGAAATTGATTACAATAAGTGTAGAAATAACTGGTGCAGTGATTTGTAAGATATATTACACCAACTAGAGCTGGATTACTATTTTGAGTCAAAGCTTATGATAGATATAAATATGGTTCAATCAAAAATACACAATTATTACTCAAACCTTTGGAGCAATGAGATTTTAGGAATTCCAAAGCTGCGGACTTATATTAATTTTAAAACAATGTTTGGTAGGGAAAATTATGTAGTTATTGATATTTACGTTGAATTTTAGCACAATTTAGATGTGACATTTTACCTTTACGAACAGAAACTGGTAGATATCATGGTGAATCTGTTGAGGATCGAATTTGCACGCTTTGTTCTAGAAATAATGTGGAAGACGAAATTCATTTTTTACTGCATTGCCCTTTTTACTCTGAATATCGATCAAAACTTTTTGAAAATACTGGCATTAATCAAATGGAGTGGTCAGATATGGAATTACTATGTTTACTTATCTTTAATTATCCTAGACAGGTTGCAAAGTACTTGTATTTTTCATTTATGCGAAGACAATCCTTTATGTTCAAAAAATAAAATAATATTTCAATGTTCGCTAAAATTTCCACTTATACGGTATTTCAATGCCATTTTCATCTAACAATAATCTTTATAACAGACACTACTAATCTTTGCATACAAAATGCATATAAAATATGTATTTATTACAATAATGTCTATTTTTATGCCCTTTTTTGTTATTATTTAAAGAGACTTTACAGCCCAGATTTCCACATTTATGGAGAGTGTTTATTCAATCACTAATTGATTAAATGGTGAAAATGATATCGATGCTGAAAATTTGAAGCATGAAAGTTCATTAATGATCTCTATAACTGGTATTGAAGATCAGCCGGAAGTACCTTTGTTGTTTTTATAGGACCGTCAAAAACTATTACAAATAACAATTTTTTTTACGGTTAAACCAGATTTATTTACTTTTAAAACCTAAAATTTTCGGAAAGGTCATACCTTCAACTTTGCGAGAACATTAAAGAAAGTTAAATTTTTTTTTGTTTCATTATTTAACATTTAACATTGTGCTCTTTATTTTCTTTTTATATTGCATTTCAATATTGTGTTTAGAATGGCATTTAGGCCCGATGGGCCGAGTGGTGATTGTTGTTTTATACAGCCTGTAAACAAACGAATTTAATTCTGAACACATGTCACTATAAATAAATAAATAAATTACTTTCTTACTTATTCAACGTGTTCAAACACTGCTTTCTAGTTATCACAAAACATGCCATCAAAAAATCACGTGACGGAATTAAGTATTCACAAAATTACCTAAAGAAAGAAATCTCGCTGAATTATATATTCAACGTGTTTCAGCCCTTGGTTACATGAGAGAGAGAGAGAGAGAGAGAGAGAGAGAGAGAGAGAGAGAGAGAGAGAGAGAGAGAGAGAGAGAGAGAGAGAGAGAGAGAGAGAGAGAGAGAGAGAGAGAGAGAGAGAAGCAGTTTTTTCTCAAACTAACCCCTATCGCATGTTTGCTTACAAGCATTAAAAATGACCAACGACACTAACAACAAAAATTGTCAAATTTTTGGGACGCCCTGTCCCTTCCTCAGGACAACGAAAAAAGCTAAAAAGTCATAAGTACAAAGGAAAAAGAGAACTAAAAACAACTAGCACTTCTACTAAACTACTCAAGAATAAATGATAAAAACAGAAAATATAAATAAACAAATGATAAATATACGGGCGGATCTGTGAATATTCAGTTGGCGAAAAAAAGCACTAAAAAAACCAACAACACTGTGTATCCTAAATGTCGGATCTACAAGAAGATACATGTACAAGGTCACGGATGGAACTCTGTTCACTAAACTCTGTTCACTAATCAGGATGACGGACACGGATGTGGTGAACCCAAAAGTTCGAAGTTCAAAAGGTGAAAATCTGCAGGTTCCTTCTTCTTGCTATGGTTATAGTAATTGACAGATCTACATAACTAAGCTCCCCTGCTTTCCTCAAAACTAGTGTGTCTGATATGCAGGTTTTTCAAACATTTCTATCATGTCCTACACGCTTGGTATTTTGCTCTCGGGTTTATGGCTTTCAGTTGTTCGCTCGGACGACAGAGGTAGGTGTTATAAATCAAGATAAGATTCTTTTCATTTAAGAAATTATTACACTGGATGTTTGGAAAAAAGAACCGTTTAAAAATATAATGATTTAGCATATGTTCATCGTTTTCAAACTGAATATGCAACATATAGTCATGTATAAGTAAAAAAAATGATTATGTAGAAATCAAGTGACACTGAACGAATCAATCGGACTAAAATTATGCAAATGCCTTTCATTGAAAATATTTCGGAAAATAATTTTCACGAATTAAAAGGATATTAGAGCTTTCGAACAGAATTGTGATGACAGGTCTTTTATAAAATGTTTAGTGGTTACATTTCGTTAACTGTCTACTTTGACACAACAAACAAAATTGTGATGGCAGGTCTTTTATAAAATGTTTATTGGTTACCTTTTATTAGCTGTCTACTTTGATACAACAAATAGAATTGTGATAGCAGGTCTTTTATAAAACATTTTAGGAGTCTACTTTGATTGGTTACATTATATTAAATGTTCATTTTGATTGGTTTTATAAAATTAGGTGTCCATTATTGGTTACATTGTGTGAGATGTTTAGTTTGATTGGTTACATTGTATTAGGTGTCTACTTTTGGTTACATTGAATTAGGTGCGTACTTTGATTGGTTACATTGTATTAGATGTCTACTTTGATTGGTTACATTGCATAAGATGTCTACTTTGATTGGTTGCATTGTACTAGATGTCTTCCTGGATTGTTATTGTCTTAGGTGTCCACTATTGGTTACATTGTATTAGATGTCTCCTTTGGTTGCATGGTTACATTGTATTTTGTGTCTTCTTTGATTGGTTGCATTGTATTAGGTGTCTACTATTGGTTACATTGTATTCGATGTCTATTATTGGTTACATTGAATTCGGTGTTTACTATCGGTTACATTTGTATTATGTGTCTTCTATTGGTTACATTGTATAAGGTGTCCACTATTGGTTACATTGCATTATAGATGTCTACTATTTGTTACATTGTATAAGGTGTCCACTATTGGCTACGTTGTATTAGAGGTATACTATTGGTTACATTGTATTAGGTGTCTACTTTGATTGGTTACATTGTATTAGGTGTCTACTATTGGTTACATTGTATTATGTGTCTACTATTTGTTACATTGTATTAGGTGTGTACTATTGGTTACATTGTATTAGGTGTCTACTATTGGTTACATTGTATTAGGTGTCTACTATTGGTTACATTGTATTAGGTGTCTACTATTGGTTACATTGTATTAGATGTATAGTATTGGTTACATTGTATTAGGTTACATTGTATTAGATGTCTACTATTGGTTACACTGCATTAGATGTATACTATTGGTTACATTGTATAAGGTGTCCACTATTTGTTACATTGTATTAGGTGTCTACTATTGGTTACATTGTATTAGGTGTCTACTATTGGTTACATTGCATTAGGTGTCTACTATTGGTTACATTTCATTAGGCAGGTTTGGTTGAAACGTACATTCCGCTATAATAGTTTTATCTTACTTTTATAGTGAAGTTACGCTGTATTCCCTGCCGTGGGTAGTCTCTATTTCATCCGATGCAATGAGTCAAATACTGACTGACGTTTTCATACTAACTGTAAGTCCATTATTTAAAAACTGAATTGACTTGTTCCGTTCAGGGCTCGAGCTGTGATTCGCCATTGTCGCCAATTGCGAATTTTTTTCAAAAGTGGCGAAAAGAAATTCATAAGTGGCGAAAATTATTTTTTTAGATGTACCATGTACAAAATTAATGTGTAGTCCCGTTTAGCTCCTTTGTTTATTCAATGTACACAGATAAGTCCCTTTGTTTACTTAATTAATGCAGCAGAGGTGTGAAAACTGAAACCTACATGTAGGAAATCACGTCTCGCTTGAACGAACAATGCTGACTAGGTAACTAGCCTGGGGCAATAAAGGGATACAAAATTGCTTGAAATGATATAATGTGGATTAAACAAGGGGATAAAGTGTTAATGGTTCTATGAAGTTAATAAATAAAAGATTTTTATCAACAAAATCTGTGTGTCTATGTACATGATGTAGATCGTTTTTTTTTTAAACCGAAAGTAGGGAAACATGATGAAAATTGTAAAGAATGGCTTCAAATTTTACCTACTGAAAATTGAAAAATGTGTACATTATTATACCGTTAACTGACAAAGAATTAAACAGAAATTGGTTTGGAAACAGAATTAACTTTAGTTAGTAAATTACACTGAATTATTTACAATAACATGAGCTTGCATATTAAACCCTGGAGTCTCCAAGTTGTTAAAATAAAGTCAAGTTTCAAACCTAATTTTCATTTCTTTTTAATTTACTTCTCTTCACAATTTAATTAATAAAATGATGAAAATTTCTATTTTTAAAAAATGTCATATTTTACTAGGTCTGTAGCCCCCCCCCCCTTCCCAGGTGAAAAAAAAATGTAAACAAGAGGACATTTTCTGTCAAGAGTTGGTGACATTGTATCAATACAATATCAAATTAATTGTGTAAGTCAACATTATTATTTTTAGATTCTTTAAATGGATTATACTACCATAAGCTTTAAACATTACAAATTTGAAACAATGTCTGTGTCAGATAAACATAATAAAAAAATGAATAAAAAAAAGTGCATTGCATTGTCGAGAAATCAGATGTACGTATGAATTGACTGGTTCCGTTACAACATGATCCTGACAAGGACCCTACGGCGAGTGTGTCCGGTCAGCAGTTGATGTTTCGGGGGTCCGTGTTTGCTCTGTTCCTATTTTGTATTGTTTTATGGACTCTGATATTGAATACTGTTCGTTATCTCCATATCCTCCTTGCATTGCATTAAGTGCCTACTTTACACAACAAAGTCTTTCATAAAACGTTCATTGATTACATTGTATTAAGTGTTTACTTTGACTCAAAAAATTAAAGCCTTTTATAAAACGTTGATTGGGTACTGTGAGAGTACATTGTATAAGTTGTCTACCTTGTTACATTGTATTAGGTGTCTACTATGACGTAACATTGTATAAGGTGTCTACCTTGTTACATTGTATTAGGTGTCTACTATGACGTAACAAACAGGAAATGGGAGGAGTCCTCTCTTAACTGTCAGCTACTTGGAACCGGGGAAAGTAGCCTTGTCAGTACGAAGGGATTCAAGGTTCCGGCCCCGCCCTCTGGATTCCGCCGGGGACAGTTTTTCTGGATAGGAGCATTAGTTTATCAATCTTCATGGTTCAAACTATCAGGTAGTAGTTTGTACCAAAGATAAAGATTAAAAAAGATGTGTTTTACCTTTGATTAGTTGTATCCTTAATGGCATTGGCTGTTCCTCCTTTTAAAAAATCTAAACTTCAAAAAATTTGATTGAAATATATTTCCATTGAAATGATCTTCAAAACTTACAAAAATGTGTGACAAAAATTATGTGAAAGTAAAAACAATTTTGCTGATTAAACTTGTGATTCGGTAATAAGTCTTTAAGTAAAAACGTCTCAGAGAATGCATGTAGATTTAAGCAAAATATAAAATAAATCTATATTTAGAATCCCTTTTGCTCCTATATATATCATTTAACTTACAATTTACTTTAAAATATGCTTTTAAATATTTACAGATCTCATAGAGAATTTTTGAATTTCTTATTGAAGGTTGCTTCGAGACCTATGATGCCACCGAACATCTTGATTTTGATGATTTTTCCATTCAAAAACGCACATATGTATGCAGTACTTACTGCAATCTATTCAATGGAATTACGACAATAGGCATATCGGTAATTTACTACTAATCAAATTTTTTACATCTTCGGCGCTCATTAACTGCTTCTTTCTTTACTTCTCTGAAAAGATTGACAGATTGTATACTTTTAAAGTCCCTTTAGAGAATTCTTAACGCAAATGGAGAAGTCACCGTACATGTATGTCGGTGAGATGCTTTAAATTTTGACCTTTACTCGGCACTCAGGGTCATTAAGCAGCGAGGGATCTTTATCGTGCCAACGCCTGCCGCTGACATAGAACTTTGGGTTTTAAGGTTTCAGCCGAAGGATCCTCTACAAAAAAGAAGATCATGAACTTTGACCCTTTGACCTTGAAGTTTGACCTTTTAAAAAGTAAACCTTTACCATAACGCTTAAAGGGCTAGGGCTACTGCTTTCATACTTTATATATTTAATCCTAGACCTTTGAGATTTCCGTACTTATGATACAAGCTTTAGCTTTGGCCTTCTTTTATTTTTCAGACATGTATTCACAGCATAGTTAAGGTAACAGTAAGGAGGCGGGGCCTAATTTGTGTGGGAAATGTTAACTATGACGTCACGCATAATATAAAGTCTTCAAAATACCACAAAATGAAATTATTTGCTATTTCAAACAGCTGGATAGCTGTATACTTCATACAAACTTACTATTACATGCAGTTTTGTCGTTTGTTAAGTCCCACACAACAGTATATAAACGATGCATCAGTCGCAATGCACTTGTCAATGTCACGTCATCTCGCAAAAATGACGCAGTTTATACACAGTCAGAGGCTGATCAAGTCACATTTTGTACAACGAAAAATTTCTTTTGTTCTCAAATGAAATATTAATGGCAGTAAAATAAAAAGCCATTAACTTGGATGCGATGTCTCTTTTAGTATTGTATTCATAAACTGTACGTGCATTCATCAGACAAGCAGTACCGTCGTGTGTTTGTATGATTCATTGAAAAAGTAATGGAAAAGCCCTAACAAATCGATTTATTGCAAGGGCATACCCTCAATGTATCCTGTCAGAATTTTACACATAAACTCAAGAAGCATTAAAATATTTGAAAAGTGCTGCGAACCTCTTGAAATCTTGCAAATAAATTAATTATCGCTATATTTCATGTTGTTGACCAGCAAAATATTCAACCTGCCGTCCAACAAATTAAATTTTACCAATTAAAAAAGGAAATCTATATATGTTCGCAGCACTTTTCACAAACTAGATATAGTGTTGAAAAGGATTATAAAATAAAATAAGATTTTAAACTTGATTTTGCCCTTGCAATATTGAAATTTAAAGATGACCTCTAAACTAAAAGTATAATTGCAAAGGTCGACATACAGGACTAGTCATAATAAAAAAAATCTAAATGTCCCAAACATGCAGATTTAAACCACATTACATTTTTTTTAT
>NW_026925874.1:0-10435 GCF_032062105.1 Saccostrea cuccullata
AATGGCCGGCCAAAGTTTTACATAGAAATATATAGGAAAATTCTTTAAAAATCATCTTCTCAAAAATAACAAAGCCATAATTGATCATATTTATATGGAAGCATCCTCAGGTAGTGTAGATTCAAGTTTGTTCAAATCATGACCCCCGGGGGTAGAGTGAGGCCACAATGGCCGACCAAAGTTTTACATAGAAATATATAGGAAAATCTTTAAAAATCATTTTCTCAAGAATAGCAAAACCATAACTGGTCAAAGGTTTACTTTTGAATTTAAACTTTTCAATAATAAACCAATTTCTACTTTTTTCCTAGCCACAGTGCTCAGGTGAGCGATGTGGCCCATGGGCCTCTTGTTTTGTTTTACTGGCAGCTAGTACATTAAAATGTCCTAATCAATTTATTTTTCTAAACAATGAATTTTATGGTTTAAAATACATTTAAAAATTGTAAATAAGATTTATTCCTGATGAAAAATGACCAGAGTTATGAATTCAAAGTTATAGAATTGAATTGAGATTAGAGCATTTTAAAAATTGATAGTGTATTAATCTTACCAGATAGGGTTTTAATATACATGTATTGATCAATATTCAGATAGATGGAGCAGATACATGTACAACATAATGCCAGCTTGTGTAAGTCATGCAATTCCATTAGCCCTGGCCAGTAAATTAAAGCAGACCTCATGTTAATGACAGATAATTAATTTGACGATTGTCTGACCAATGGATAATTGATGACATTTTTTAAACATTTTCAAAGTGCATTAAGTGTAGAATAGATATTTGCACAATTAATATAGGAATTAGTGTATATAAATGATAAATGATTTTATTCCAACATTTTCTCTGTAAGGATGTATAATTGTGTGAGTACTATATACAGCTCACAGTCTTCAAAATATCTGTCTACAAGAGCAGGTGGTGTTGGTAGATAATTAAATCTTTATTGGCTGCTTGACTGTGTACTGTGTTATAATGTACAGAGGAATTCTGGAGGTTACGGAATCGATCCAAGTCATGGCATCCTTGTAATGTGATAATCACGTGATAAATTACTATCTGACCAGGGAGAGAGAGAGAGGAAAGAAGTTGTTTTTAATTCTGTATATTAGGTACATATCAAAGGGAAAAAAATGACTATCGCATGTGCTAAAAAATTAAAAGTTGAATTATGTGAATTATGTACATGTAGTAATCCATAAACTGAATCACATTTCTCTTAACTAGAAACAAATTTTTTGTAAAACAACAATGCGGAACTTGTGATATGCTTATGGTAAATTATTTGGTAAATATTTGAGGTACTTGAACATTCATTGAATTAAAATGAAAGTGGTTCAGGTTAACACAGTGTATGCTTGTAATGCATACATTCATTTATATAAAATTAACAACTTTTTATGCGTCTATTAAAAATGTATGGAGTAATGTCATTTGTTCTTATAGATATGGAATTTGTGTGTGTTTTAGTGCACATGTATTCAGTACTTAATGAAGTGGGATGTTATAATTTTTATGATCTTAGTTATTTATTTTTATTTTGACAGGAAGTAGTCCCCATGACAGTCCCAGGAATATGTCGCCTAGTCAACACGGCAACTTCCTGTTCCAGAATGTCAGGAAGTATGAAAAATATTCTATAGAGTATGTCACAGATCTCATTCCCCCAAAACTCGTCAACTGTATAAAAATATTGAATCTCTGAGAGAATTACAACATTTAATAAATCAAATATTTATAGTGTCAATTATAGCTGCAGCTTAAATTATTGTTTCTTCAACAAATTTCATTCAAAGATCCCATTTTATGCTTAATTCCTTATTCTATGCAAGTACTTTAAAACTTGAATTGGCTCTTGAGATGCGTAATTGTGAGATTTGGAGTATGTGATTGGAGTGTTTATCTAGACTTCTTTAACATAATGTAATATAATTCATGCATGGTGCTTCATGGTGCTTCATGATAAAACTACATGATGACCAGTTCGTCATGTATATTTAGGAATCTAACACTACTGAATATTTGCCGTTTATACTCTATCTAAAATTACTCTGATTAGCATCAAGAGTAAGGGAAGGGTGTAGGCGAAGCTTTAGAGAAATTTTCCCCAAGATCATTCTAGTAATAGGAAGAACTACAGACATACATATATTATCCTTTTCTCCACAGGTGCGATGGAAGACGGTGGTCCTTTGCTTCCCTGCCTTCCTCGGGTTACGGAACAAATACTCCAGGCAGCTCTAATGTTTCGGTAATCCCAAAAGCTCCATATCACACACACTTAATCTATTTCTCTTTGTAGTTTAAGTTTTCAAAATAGAAAAAAATAGATTTATTATATGGAGATGAAAAATATTTGTCAAGAAAAGAATGTAACACCTTTCTTTACACAGAAAAAGAAAATTTTCTTATCTCAAGCCACTCAAAATTGTAAAAAAAAAATGTAATACCTATGGTCAATATTAGACACCTCATCAATTCTATATTGTATTTTTTGGTATAGTCTCAATACTCATCACAAGAACGTCTTCACCAGTACCAGCCACCCCAGGAGGAGTACACCCTCAGTGGGAATGAGGGGGACGAGGAGGGCAGGAAATCCCCCCTGTCCCCCCTCCTACGACCCAGGTCCCGAAGTCTCAGGTGAGGGTTTTTGATTGGTAGATCTCACCTCACCCAAAACTCTACTTCTTGTTGCTGTTTTGTTGTTGTTACAATAATAATTGCTTGCAGAACATTATTTAATATTAAGTTTTTGGCCGGGTTGCAAAGAAAAATCCAATTTATAGGTAGATGGTGACTTTCCCTCTATCCTCACCAATAAATTTGATTAGATGTTTAGTTTATTGCTTTTTGGAGACTTGGTGGTAATGGATTATTTAAACTTAATTGATTGGGTGGTTATCGTAATTCTTGGTTAGATGTTTGATGACCCTGACCTGATGACCCCATCCTGATGATTCTGACCTTTAATGACCCTGACCTTTGATGACCCTGTCCTGATGATCCCATCTTTATGACCTTGAACCTTTAATGAACAAGTGAATAAAAATACTAAGTTTCATCTCTTAATTTTCCTCCCATTTAGTTATCACAATCTTAATGCAATCCGGCCATGCTATCTTCATCAATTTCTTGATTTGAAAACGTAATATTGAGAACTTGTTGCTATTAGGAATTGAGGAAATTTTTTTAACTATTCAAAAAGGTTGAGTTTAAATTTTTTTTAATTTAAGTTGGTTGAGTTTGAATTTAAGTTTATGGTCAATAGTGAAAGTAATATTGATCAGCTTAAAGCTATAGTTTGTGTGTGAAACTGTAGGTTCTCCTCATTTTTTCTCTCTCAGCTTTGATATATGTACAGATATATTATAAGGGCTTCTGTTTTAATAATGTACAATCAGAATTATTAGAAGGAGAAAATATAAACAAGATAAAGTCATAGAATTTAGATCACATTATTTATTCCAGAGTTCAGTCTTATTTTAGTATATGACTAATTTTAATTTCCTGCTTTAACGGATAGCTTATCCTGGCTTGCACTTGAGTAAGAGTTTCTACAACAACCTTTTTTTGATTTGTGTATTGTTTATAAGAAATATGTCTGTAGTTTGCTGTACACTTGGTACATCCTGTTAATGCTATTTGTGTAAACACCATGCAGTGCTATTTGTTAGTTTGTTATAACTCGCTTCAGTATTCATAGATCTTTTGCTTCATGAAAATGACATTTCCTTTTATTTGAAGTCATATTTTAGCATTGCTAAACTTTTTTTTTTTTTTTTTTATATACACATCTTGCCCAATTTTTGCATGCGTCATATGCAAGAAATTCTATAAATCATATAAAACTAAAAATCAACAGCAAACTCATTATAACAAATTGAAGAACAACAAATAAAAGTAGAAAAAAAATTTATTAATTATGTATATATACAGTGTATAAATATTTTTTGTAATTTTTTTTCAAAATTAAATTTTCTTTTTTTTTTATTTAATATTCAAAAGTAGATTAATAGTACATTATCAGGGCTAGAGTGAATCAGCTCAAGAAATGATTTCATTTTATCAAAAAAGATTATTCAGTATGTTTGATATAATGCTTTTATGCATTATGGAGACGTGAATCTTTTTATAAATTTATGTACTATGTACAAGTAACTAAAATTGTGAAAACTGGCCATATTTTATCCAGTATTGAACATATTAACTCCATATGATAGTGAACAGAATTTATAACCCTTGCATGAGAAAAAAGATCTGTAATAGCTCTTTAAGAAAAATATAAGCTATGTATTAAAAACATGTATATGATGTATGTTCACAAATATTGTGTATTTTTTCTTCCAAATTATATGACTATAATCTGTATATCTGTCTTTTAAACAGTTTAAACTATATCCAAGAGTTCAGAATAATTTTAACACATGTAAATAATTTCTACACATGATACATTTAAAAAATAAATGTAGTAGCTTCTGCTTTTTATGTTTTAATTTTTTTTAAAAATTCAATATTAAATGAAATTCTAAATGTATTTAAGGATAAAATTTTGTTTTGTTAATTGAAGCAATATTTGATTTGTTTATTTGTAAAGAAGCACTATTTATATTTAGAGGACATTATATATTGATATTAGTCCTTTTTTCCAATAACTCAATGTATTTTCTGTTTATGTAGTAGTCCAATGGTTTCTCCTGGCGGGGACGAGATTGTCATGATGAACAGTGTTTATAAGGAACGATTTCCCAAGGTATGCACCAGTTACCTCCCTTTTACAGATAATTGTGCTTAAAGCTGAATACGATTCATAAAAGGAATGTGTCCACCATTTTTGTTCGGAGAATCGCTATACCTGCAGACCCCTATAGCAGGACTATCTCACTGCTCAGTGTAATCAGTCGACACCGGTGTACACGAACATATGCTATACAGCATGCGGTAGTGAAAATAAAACATAATGCTTCGTCTGATGCAGGAAAGTAAGATACCAAAGAAACTTACAATTATAGTTGTACAGGTCAGTGCAGTATACAAACAAACACAGATACACGTAACTGTGATAAAATGTAAATTAAGGTAATACAAGATAACCAGCATGAACAAGGGTCACCATTCCACGCCGATACCCGTGATATTTAAGTAGTCAGGTGTGACGAATCTGATTAGTATACCCTGGTGCTGATGTATCATAGATAATGATATCTAAAATGGTGTATGCCTATTTACGAGTCGTGTTCAGCTTTAATAAAGAGGAAAGGAAATAGTTATACCTTCCTTTACAAAAACTTTATTAACAATGTATTTTCTGTCATCAAACAAATGTCATTATTCAAAAAAAGGCTAAAGTAACCAGGCACATGTTTCTTTCCTTTTTATCCCATCTTTCCTACATAAACAGCAAATAAATTCATTGAAAATAATTTCTTTGACTGCATGATAACTTTTGTGATTTTGGTAGGCCACATACTGCCCAGAATCTCTATAGTAAATACCCTTCTGATGTTATATGTTTTTATTTTGCATTAGGCCACGGCTCAGATGGAGGAGAAGCTGAAGAAGTTTTTAGAGCAGAACAAGCTGGAGGAGGTGGACTGTGATGCCATTACACGGTTCCTGCACCACCAGGTGATGGAACTTGCTCGCGACTGTCTCCAGAAATCACAGGACAAACAGATCACAGGGACCTACTTCTTCGAGCTCTCAGAGAAACTAGAGAAACTACTCATTGATGTGAGTGCTACCCACTATGGTAGATTTTAGTGATTTTTCAACAAAGATAGGGTACTCTGGCTAAAGCTTGCTTTTGAAGACAGTGATAGTAGTATTGTTTGTTAATTTATGAAGTTTTTTTTATGTTTGAAGGCACAAGAAAGAGAAGATATTGCTTACGAGTTTCTGTACCCAGTCATCAAGAACCTGTATTTGATCATCTCTAGACCCTCAAGATTACTGGAGTGTTTGGTAAGTAATACAGATAACACAGAAATATGAGCAAGTAACACATCTTGTTCAAGAACTGAATTATTAATGAAACAAAAGAATTTTTAATAAATCAAGCATCCTAATTTGTTGTTAAAAGTCTGTTAAGTGAACTAGAATTTTCCTTAATGGACTCTGCTGTATTTGTAGGAGTTTGATCCGGAGAAGTTTTATCAGCTTCTGGAGGTGGCAGAGGGACAGGCCAAAGAACACATGAAACGTGACATTCCGCAATATATCATCAGTAAACTAGGCCTCAACAGGGACCCACTGGAAGGTCCGACACACAGAATTTTGTCTATCATAAAACTCTTGTTCACTTTTTAGCTCACCTGAGCCGAAGGCTCAAGTGAGCTTTTCTGATCAAAATTTGTCTGTCGTCTGTCGTTGTTGTCGTTGTCGTCGTTGTCGTCGTTGTTGTAAACTTTTCACATTTTCATCTTCTTCTTAAGAACCTCTGGGTCAATTTCAACCAAACTTGCTACAAAGTATGCTTGGCTATTGGGTATTCAAATTTGTTCAAATGAAGGGCCACGCTCTCTTCCAAGGGGAGATAATTACGAATTAGTGAAAAATTAACGGCATTTTTAAAAAAGGTTCTTCTCAAGAACCACTGGGCCAAGAAAGTTGAAACTCATATGGAAGCAGGTAGTGTAGATTCAAGTTTGTTCAAATCATGACCCCTGGGGATAGGGTGGGGCCACAATGGCTGATCAATGTTTTACATAGGAATATATGGAAAATTTTAATGTAGATTCAAGTTTGTTCAAATCATGACCCTCCGGGGTATGGTGGGGCCACAATGGCTGATAAAAGTTTTACATAGGAGTATATAAGGAAAATCTTTATCAATCTTCTTCTCAAGAACCACTGGTCCAGGAAAGATGAACTCATGTGGAAGCATTGTCAGGTAGTGTAGATTCAAGTTTGTTCAAATCATGACCCCCGGAGTAGGGTGGGGCCACAATGGCTGATCAAAGTTTTACATAGGAATATATAGGGAAAATCTTTATAAAAATCGTCTTCTCAAGTACTTCAAAGCAATGATTAGTGATAGTATAGGAAGAAAATGTTTTTAAAAAATCTTTTTATCAAGAACAGCAAAGTCATATGCTGTATTAATATGAAGGCATTCTAAAGTAGTATTAAATTCAAGCCCCCCAGCCCCCCTCCCCCCCCCCCCCTTTCAGTAAACTTTTCAGTTCTGATCTGTGTTTTTTTCCTAGACGATTTGCTTAGGTGAGCAATGTGGCCCCTGGGCCTCTTGTTTTTTCTTGATTGCTTTTATTATACCCCCCGCAAACGAAGTTTGGGGGGTATATAGGAATCACCTTGTCCGTCTGTCTGTCTGTCCATCTGTCCGTCTGTCTGTCCGTCCGTTCTCACGAAATAATGGTTAAGTGACAGTTTTTGTGCCCATTTAAAATTTATGTGACTATTTTGTTTTATGTGACTGTCACATAAAAATTTGATTTTTTTTAGCAGAAATGAGTGTTATGTGACTTAAAAAATCATTCTAAAGGAGTGTCACATAAAAAAATACGGACGATATTGTCCGTTATATGGACGTCCGTCAAAGGGTTTTAAGAGTTACCTCCCGTACCCCATGCATCATGTTTCGCGCCATTTTACCCGATCATTTCCGGAAACAACCGAACCTGATTGCCGAAATCTGTCTGCGCAGGCGCTGTGGTGCATATCCGGAAATTTGCGCGGCATGATGATGAGAAAATGGCAGAGTTTCAGTTGGGGTAAGTAATGTGACATTTTTGCGATTTCTTAATTCGTATGACACAGCTGAACATTATTTACGATATTTTTAGTAAAACTTTGAACATCATTAGAATCGAGGGCCTCAATGGGTTCGTAGTACATTTTTAACAATCCATCAAATGTGCAGGGCTCGTTTTTTTGTGGTCATTCGTGCATTAACAACCAGCAAATTCTGGTGATATGAAGTGAATACATGAAATGTTAGTGTTGCACTTTCCGAAATTTATTTTCAATAACGTTATGAAAGCACAAGTTATTAGAGACCTATAGTCAGTGCCACATATATATGGACATGAATTTAAAATTTAAGACGCATTAAAAAAAAGGTCACTTAATATATGTGACAAGAGTCACATACACATGTCAGGATGAGACATGTGACAGGAAGCAAAGTTGTAGTTTTTTTTCAAAATGGAGGAATGGTTCCAAATTCTGATATCTATTGTACTTTTATCTATTTTTGTGGAACTTGCAACAGGAATTGCATTGCTTTTTGTGATGTTCAGGCGTTGGTCATTGCTTTTTAATTTGTGGAATAGAGATCTCCAGTAAACGACATGCAGATGTATGAGGTATACATTGACGGTAATGAATACTTTTGTCAGTTAAGATTTATTATGGCAATTATACTGGAATTGAATCTACACTGCCAACTGCTAACAAAGATAAAAGATGCCTCAACAAGATTTGGTTTTGGAACATTTTCACTAGAAGAGGCAGAAATGATAACAAGTTTACTTATTAGACTGAAAGTTCCGTTTGAATGTGAATAGGTAAGTATAATCGATTGCAATGCCTACATTATGAATATGATGCACTGAAAATCTCATTTTATTAATCACTTGATTTAAACATTATTTTGAACTTACAAGTGTAGTTAAAAAATGAAGAGTTAAGTAGTTGATAGAAGGCATTGAGAGAAACAAGTCACATAGTTAGACCTAAAAAAAATTACGTTTGTTTCCTGTAACCCGACCGACCCATTCAAATTTGCCCCGGGTGGATTTTTTTTTTCCTGCCAAATCTGTGTTTGCTCTTTGGTTTGATCAATCAGCTGATTCCAAAAAATATTAATTGTAGCTTTATTTGAGATATTAAATATGTCAACCTAGTCAATATTTACCTTAAATATAAAGAGTAATCATTATTGTAACAACAATTTCCACCCACAACTTTTTGAAGATCATTTTCTTTCATTAGGCAGACAAGTTGGGTTTCTAATGTAAATATAACACCTGGTTAAGTCCGGGGATGTTTGACCCAATATCCATAAGCAAAAAAAAAAAAATTCCCGACCAATCGGCCCTTGATTTTTATGCCCCTGGATCAAAGGATCCCTGGGGTATATTGTTTTTGTCCTGTCTGTCTGTCTCTCTCTTATCAACTATAACCCAGTCTATGCGAAAGTCACTGGACCGTCGGTTTTTACCGGTAAAATTTAGGTCGGGTCGGTAAAAATTTTCAGTATACAGGACCAAATGTCCGATAAAAAAATTAGGCCAAATAAATCTAAATTAAGAGGTACACATGGTCAAATTCCCCACAAATATCCTTTATTTGACCAATTTAGTAGTAATACCTGATTAATTTTTATGTATTACAACCCTGTCATGATCGTTTTTATTCTAATTTCGAATTTCCTCTGTCAATGATTAGAGATCTTTAGATAGCTCATACGTAGGTTTGGTTGGGAAAATATTTAGATAGCTCATACGTAGATTCGATTGGGAAATTATTTTCAAATGATCATTGAACTTGAGTAACCATAATTAATTGTTCAGGAAAAAATAAATATGCATTGAAAGTGCATATTAAATTTCATAAAATCTTTGATACAGTGTTTGTTGTATAAGTCAAATATAAAGAAAAAATGCATGCAATTGTATAAATAGATACCTTTTACAATGAAAAATTATATAATATTTAACTTGTTCTATTTTACTCTGAATTTATTTAAGGTTAAATATCACAGTGTGAATTAACCCCATCCCACCCACCCTCTCAATATCAGTATCATAATGATGTATGGATTTAAAGGGGGGAAAAAGTCGGTCTGGTAAAAAATGGTTTGGTCTGGTAAAAATTTTATTTTTACCAGACATTTTGTCCTGTAAAAATTTTAAACTTTCGCGTAGACTGATAACCTAGCCCATAACTATTGTGCTGTCAAGAATAAGGCTTTAATATTTGACATGAATGTTCATTATGACAAGACCTTTCCATAGGTACAGAAATTTTTGATCATGTGACCTCAACTGTGACCTTTGACCTACATTTGAAAAACTTTAACATTGGCCATAATTATTGCAATGAAGTCTACATCCCACTCCAGAATTGTGTTACCATTGGGGGATAGTGTTTCACAAACACATCAAGTTTGGGAATGTTACAGGAAACAAACATAAATTTTTTTTAGGCCTTATATGTACATATCCTTAGACATTGTATATTTATGTAGGTTAAGTAGTAGATAGAAAGCATTGACAGGATTAAATCACATAGTAATATGGACAGATGTCACATAAATATCCTTATTAGTATATTTATGGTTAAGTAGTAGATAGAAAGCATTGACAGGATTAAGTCACATAGTTATATGGACAAATGTCACATAAAATATCCTTATACTTGTATATTTATGTAGGGTTAAGTAGTAGATAGAAAACATTGACAGGATTA